>NW_025728049.1:0-62684 GCF_021461385.2 Schistocerca piceifrons
CTATAACTAGTGTCAATGGAATGGTTCAAAACATAGACAGTAAGAAGGGTCAGTCTTCTTGTCCTTAAGTCGGGATTGTGCCTTTTGTATTTAATTCCGATGTAATTTCTGCGTTTCATCGTGAATAAGAAGGTCAGAGGGATACAGTAAATCTGAAGTGAAGCATCGGACTCTATAACTAGTGTCACAGGAATGGTTCAAAGCATAGACAGTAAGAAGAGTCAGTCTTCTTGTACTTAAGTCGGCATTGTGCCTTTTCTATTTAATTCCGATGCAATTTCTGTGTTTCATCGTCAATAAGAATGTCAGAGGGATGCAGTAAACCTGAAGTCTGGCATCGGAATCTATAACTAGTGTAACAGGAATGGTTCAAAACATAGTCAGTAACGAGAGTCAGTCTTTTTGTACTTAAGACGGCATTGTGCCTTTTGTATTTAATTCCGATGTAATTTCTGTGTTTCATCGTCAATACGAAGGTCAGAGGGATACAGTAAACCTGAAGTGAAGCATCGGAATCTCTAACTAGTGTCAATGGAATGGTTCAAAACATACACAGTAAGAAGAGTCAGTCTTCCTGTACTTAAGTCGGCATTGTGCCTTTTGTATTTAATTCCGGTGCAATTTCTGTGTTTCAACGTGAATAAGTAGGTCAGTGGGATACAGTAAACCAAAAAAATGAAGCATCGGAATCTATAACTAGTGTCACAGGAATGGTTCAAAACATGGTCAGAAAGAAGGGTCAGTCTTCTTGTCCTTAAGTCGGCATTGTGCCTTTTGTATTTAATTCTGATGCAATTTCTGTGTTTCATCGCCAATAAGAAGGTCCAAAGGATACAATAAACCTCGAGTGTAGAATCGGAATATATAACTAGTGTCACAGGAATGGTTCAAAACATAGTCAGTAAGAAGAGTCAGTCCTCATGTACTTAAGTCGGCATTGTGCGTTTTGTATCTAATTCCGATGCAATTTCTGAGTTTAATCGTCATTAAGAAGGTCCAAGGGATACAATAAACCTGAAATGAAGCATCGGAACTATAACTAGTGTCACAGGAATGGTTCAAAACATAGTCAGTAAGAAGAGACAGTCTTCTTGTCCTTAAGTCGGCCTTGTGCATTTTGTATTTAATTCCGATGCAATTTCTGTGTTTCATCGTCAATAAGAAGGTCCAAGGGTTGCAGTAAACCTAGAGTGAATCATCGGAAACTATAACTAGCGTCACAGGAATGGTCAAAACATAGACAGTACTTAAGTCGGCATTGTCCCTTTTGTTTTCAATTCCGATGCAATTTCTGTGTTTCATCGTCAATAAGAAGGTCCAAGGAAACAGTAAACCTGAAGTGAAGCATCGGAAACTTATAACAAGTGTCACAGGAATGGTTCAAAACATAGTCAGTAAGAAGAGTCGGTCTTCATGTACTTAAGTCGGCATTTTGCCTTTTGTATTTAATTCCGATGCAATTTCAGTGTTTCATCGTCAATAAGAAGGTCCAAGGGATACAGTAAACCTGAAGTAAAGCATCGGAATCTATAACCAGTGTCAATGGAATGGTTCAAAGCATAGACAGTAAGAAGAGTCAGTCTTCATGTACTTATGTCGGCATTGTGCCTTTTGTATTTAATTCCGATGCAATTTCTGTGTTTCATCGTGAATAAGAAGGTCAGAGGGATACAGTAAACCTGAAGTGAAGCACCGGAATCTATAACTAGTGTCACAGGGATGGTTCAAAACATAGTCAGTAAGATGAGTCAGTCTTCTTGTCCATAAGTCGGCATTGTGCCTTTTGTATTTAATTCCAATGCAATTTTCTGTGTCTCATCGTCAATAAGAAGGTCAGAGGGATTGCGGTAAATATGAAGTGAAGCATCGGAATCTATAACTAGTGTCACAGGAATGGTTAAAACATAGTCAGTAAGAAGAGTCAGTCTTCTTGTCCTTAAGTCGGCATTATGCTTTTTGTATTTAATTCCGATGCATTTTCTGTGTTTCAACGTCAATAAGAAGGTCCAAGGGATACAGGAAACCTGGAGTGAAGCATCGGAATCTATAACTAGTGTCACAGGAATGGTTCAAAACATAGACAGTAAGAAGATACAGTCTTCTTGTACTTAAGTCGGCATTGTGAATTTTCTATTTAATTCCAATGCAATTTCTGTGTTTCATCGTCAATAAGAAGGTCCAAGGGATACAGTAAACCTGAAGTAAAGCATCGGAATCTATAACTAGTGTCAATGGAATGGTTCAAAGCATAGACAGTAAGAAGAGTCAGTCTTCATGTACTTAAGTCGGCATTGTGCCTTTTGTATTTAATTCCGATGCAATTTCTGTGTTTCATCGTGAATAAGAAGGTCAGAGGGATACAGTAAACCTGAAGTGAAGCATCGGAATCTATAACTAGTGTCACAGGGATGGTTCAAAACATAGTCAGTAAGATGAGTCAGTCTTCTTGTCCATAAGTCGGCATTGTGTCTTTTGTATTTAATTCCGATGCAATTTCTGTGTTTCATCGTCAATAAGAAGGTCAGAGGGATGCGGTAAATATGAAGTGAAGCATCGGAATTTATAACTAGTGTCATAGGAATGGTTCAAAACATAGACAGTAAGAAGAGTCAGTCTTCTTGTACTTAAGTCGACATTGTGACTTTTCTATTTAATTCCGATGCAATTTCTGTGTTTCGAAGTCAATAAGATGGTCAGAGGGATGCAGTAAACCTGAAGTCAAGCATCGGAATCTATAACTAGTGTCACAGGAATGGTTCAAAACATAGTCAGTAAGAAGAGTCGGTCTTCATGTACTTAAGTCGGCATTGTGCCTTTTGTATTTAATTCCGATGCAATTTCAGTGTTTCATGGTCAATAAGAAGGTCCAAGGGATACAGTAAACCTGAAGTGAAGCATCGGAATCTATAAATAGTGTTAATGGAATGGTTCAATGCATAGACAGTAAGAAGAGTCAGTCTTCTAGCAATTATGTCGGCTTTGTGCCTATTGTATTTAATTCCGGTGCAATTTCTATGTTTCATCGTCAATAAGATAGTCAGAGGGATACAATAAACCTGATGTGAAGCATCGGAATCTATTACTAGTGTCACAGGAATGGTTCAAAACATAGTCAGTAAGAAGAGTCAGTCTTCTTGTACTTATGTCGGCCTTGTGCCCTTTGTATTTAATTCCGATGCAATTTCTTTGTTTCATCGTCAATAAGAAGGTCAGAGGGTTACAGTAAACCTGAAGTGAAGCATCGGAATCTATAACTAGTGTCACAGGAATGGTTCAAACATAGTCAGTAAGAAGAGTCAGTCTTCATGTACTTAAGTCGGCATTGTGCCTTTTGTATTTAATTCCGATGCAATTTCTGTGTTTCATCGTCAATAAGAAGGTCAGAGAGATGCGGTAAATATGAAGTGAAGCATCGGAATCTATAACTAGAGTCATAGGAATTTTTCAAAACATAGACAGTAAGAAGAGTCAGTCTTCTTGTACTTAAGTCGGCATTGTGCCTTTGCTATTTGATTCCGATGCAATTTCAGTGTTTCATCGTCAATAAGAAGGTCAGAGGGATACAGTAAACCTGAAGTGAAGCATCGGAATCTATAACTAATGTCACAGGAATGGTTCAAAACATAGTCAGTAACAAGAGTCAGTCTTTTTGAACTTAAGTCGGCATTGTGCCTTTTGTATTTAATTCCGATGTAATTTCTGTGTTTCATCGTGAATAAGAAGGTCAGAGGAATACAAAAAACCTGAAGGGAAGCGTCGGACTCTATAACCAGTGTCACAGGAATGGTTCAAATCATAGTCAGTAAGAAGAGTCAGTCTTCTTGTCCTTAAGGCCGCATTGTGCCTTTTGTATTTAATTCCGATGTAATATCTGTGTTTCATCGTCAATAAGATGGTCAGAGGGATACAGTAAACCTGAAGTGAAGCATCGGAATCTCTAACTAGTGTCAATGGAATGGTTCAAATCATACACAGTAAGAAGAGTCAGTCTTCTTGTACTTAAGTCGGCATTGTGCCTTTTGTATTTAATTCCGGTGCAATTTCTGTGTTTCATCGCGAATAAGAAGGTCAGTGAGATACAGTAAACCAAAAAAATTAAGCATCGGAATCTATAACTAGTGTCACAGGAATGGTTCAAAACATAGTCAAAAAGAAGGGTCAGTCTTCTTGTCCTTAAGTCGGCATTGTGCCTTTTGTATCTATTTCCGATGCAATTTCTGTGTTTAATCGTCAATAAGAAGGTTCAAGGGATACAGTAAACCTGAAGTGAAGCATCGGAATCTATAACTAGTGTCACAGGAATGGTTCAAAACATAGTCAGTAAGAAGAGACAGTCTTCTTGTCCTTATGTCCGGCCTTGTGCCTTTTGTATTTAATTCCGATGCAATTTCAATGTTTCATCGTCAATAAGAAGGTCCAAGGGATACAGAAAAACCTGAAGTGAAGCATCGGAATATATAAGTAGTGTCACAGGAATGGTTCAAAACATAGTCAGTAAGAAGTGTCAGTCTTCTTGTCCTTAAGTCGGCATTATGCCTTTTGTATTTAATTCCGATGCATTTTCTGTGTTTCATCGTCAATAAGAAGTTCCAAGGGATACAGTAAACCTGGAGTGAAGCATCGGAATCTATAACTAGTGTCACAGGAATGGTTCAAAACATAGACAGTAAGAAGATACAGTCTTCTTGTACTTAAGTCGGCATTGTGAATTTTCTATTTAATTCCAATGCAATTTCTGTATTTCATCGTCAATAAGAAGGTCCAAGGGATACAGTAAACATGAAGTAAAGCATCGGAATCAATAACTAGTGTCAATGGAATGGTTCAAAGCATAGACAGTAAGAAGAGACAGTCTTCATGTACTTAAGTCGGCATTGTGCCTTTTGTATTTAATTTCGGTGCAATTTCTGTGTTTCATCGTGAATAAGAAGGTCAGAGGTATACAGTAAACCTGAAGTGAAACATCAGAATCTATAACTAGTGTCACGGGAATGGTTCAAAACATAGTCAGTAAGAAGAGTCAGTCTTCTTGTCCATAAGTCGGCATTGTGCCTTTTGTATTTAATTCCGATGCAATTTCTGTGTTTCATCGTCAATAAGAAGGTCAGAGGGATGCGGTAAATATGAAGTGAAGCATCGGAATATATAACTAGTGTCATAGGAATGGTTCAAAACATAGACAGTAAGAAGAGTCAGTCTTCTTGTACTTAAGTCGACATTGTGCCTTTTCTATTTAATTCCGATGCCATTTCTGTGTTTCATCGTCAATAAGAAGGTCAGAGGGATGCAGTAAACCTGAAGTCAAGCATCGGAATCTATAACTAGAGTCACAGAAATGGTTCAAATCATAGTCGGTAAGAAGAGTGAGTCTTCTTGTTCTTAAGTCGGCATTGTGCCTTTTGTATTTAATTCCGATGCAATATCCGTGTTTCTTCGTCAATAAGAAGTTCCAAGGGATACAGTAAACCAGGAGTGAAGTATCGGAATCTATAAATAGTGTTAATGGAATGGTTCAAAGCATAGACAGTAAGAAGAGTCAGTCTTCTTGAAATTATGTCGGCTTAGTGCCTTTTGTATTTAATTCCGGTGCAATTTCTGTGTTTCATCGTCAATAAGAAGGTCCAAGGGATACAGTAAACCAGGAGTGAAGCATCGTAATCCATAACTAGTGTCACAGGAATCGTTCAAATCATAGTTAGTAAGAAGAGTCGGTCTTCATGTACTTAAGTCGGCATTGTGGCTTTTGTATTTAATTCGGATGCAATTTCAGTGTCTCATCGTCAATAAGAAGGTCCAAGGGATACAGTAAACCTGAAGTGAAGCATCGGAATCTATAACTAGTGTCACAGGAATGGTTCAAAGCATAGTCAGTAAGAAGAGTCAGTCTTCATGAACTTAAGTTGGCATTGTGCCTTTTGTATTTAATTCCGATGCAATTTCTGTGTTTCATCGTCAATAAGAAGGTCCAAGGGAGACAGTAAACCTGAAGTGAAGCATCGGAATCTATAACAAGTGTCACAGGAATCGTTCAAAGCATAGTCAGTAAGAAGAGTCGGTCTTCATGTACTTATGTCGGCATTGTGCCTTTTGTATTTAATTCCGATGCAATTTCAGTGTCTCATAGTCAATAAGAAGGTCCAAGGGACACAGTAAACCTGAAGTGAAGCATCGGAATCTATAACTAGTGTCACAGGAATGGTTCAAACATAGTCAGTAAGAAGAGTCAGTCTTCATGTACTTAAGTCGGCATTGTGCCTTTTGTATTTAATTCCGATGCAATTTCTGTGTTTACTCGTCAATAAGAAGGTATAAGGGATACAGTAAACCTGAAGTGAAGCATCGGAATCTATAACTAATGTCACATGAATGGTTCAAAACATAGTCAGTAAGAAGAGGTAGTCTTCTTGTTCTTAAGTCGGCATATTTGCCTAATCTATTTAATACCGAAGCAATTTCAGTGTTTCATCGACAATAAGAAGGTCAGAGGTATACAGTAAACCTGAAGTGAAGCATCGGAATCTATAACTAGTGTCACAGGAATGGTTCAAAACATAGTCAGTAAGAAGAGTCAGTCTTCTTGTCCTTAAGTCGGCATTATGCCTTTTGTATTTAATTCCGATGAAATTTCTGTACTTCATCGTCAATAAAAAGGTCCAAATGATACAGTAAACCTGAAGTGAATCATCGGAATCTATAACTAGTGTCACAGGAATGGTTCAAAGCACAGTCAGTAAGAAGAGTCAGTCTTCTTATTCCTTAAAACGGCATTGTGCCTTTTCTATTTAAATCCGAAGCAATTTCTGTGTTTCATCGTCAATAAGAAGGTCCATGGGATACAGTAAACCTGGAGTGTAGCATCGGAATCTATAACTAGTGTCACAGGAATGGTTCAAAATATAGAAAGTAAGAAGAGTCAGTCTTCATGTACCTAAGTCGGCATTGTGCCTTTTGGTTTTAATTCCGATGCAATTTCTGTGTTTCATCGTCAATAAGAAAGTCCAAGAGATACAGTAAACCTTAAGTGAAGCATCGGAATCTATAACTAATGTCAATGGAATGGTTCAAAACATAGACAGTAAAAAGAGTCAGTCTTCTTGTCCTTAAGTCGGTACTGTGCCTTTTGTATTTAATTCCGATGTAATTTCTGTGTTTCATCGAGAATAACAAGGTCAGAGGGATACAAAAAACCTGAACTGAAGCATCGGACTCTATAACCAGTGTCACAGGAATGGTACAAATCATAGTCAGTAAGAAGAGTCAGTCTTCTTGTCCTTAAGTCGGCATTGTGCCTTTTGTATTTCATTCCGATGCAATTTCTGTGTTTCATCGTCAATACGAAGGTCAGATTGATACGGTACACATGAAGTGAAGCATCGGAATCTATAACTAGTGTCATAGGAATGGTTCAAAGCATAGACAGTAAGAAGAGTCAGTCTTCTTGCACTTAAGTCGGCATTGTACCTTTTCTATTTAATTCTGATGCAATATCTGTGTTTCATCGTCAATAAGAATGTCAGAGGGATCCAGTAAACCTGAAGTCTAGCAGCGGAATCTATAACTAGTGTTACAGGAATGGTTCAAAACATAGTCAGTAACGAGAGTCAGTCTTTTTGTACTTATGTCGGCATTGTGCCTTTTGTATTTAATTCCGATGTAATTTCTGTGTTTCATCGTCAATAAGAAGGTCAGAGGGATACAGTAAACCTGAAGTGAAGCATCGGAATCTCTAACTAATGTCAATGGAATGGTTCAAATCATACACAGTAAGAAGAGTCAGTCTTCTTGTACTTAAGTCCGCATTGTGCCTTTTGTATTTAATTCCGGTGCAATTACTGTGTTTCATCGTGAATAAGAAGGTCAGTGGGATACAGTAAACCAAAAAAATGAAGCATCGGAATCTATAACTAGTGTCACAGGAATGGTTCAAAACATAGTCAAAAAGAGGGGTCAGTCTTCTTGTCCTTAAGTCGGCATTGTGCCTTTTGTATCTAATTCCGATGCAATTTCTGTGTTTAATCGTCAATAAGAGGGTCCAAGGGATACAATAAACCTGAAGTGAAGCATCGGAATCTATAACTAGTGTCACAGGAATGGTTAAACATAGTCAGTAAGAAGAGACAGTCTTCTTGTCCTTATGTCGGCCTTGTGCCTTTTGTATTTCATTCCGATGCAATTTTAATGTTTCATCGTCAATAAGAAGGACCAAGGGATACAGTAAACCTGAAGTGAAGCATCGGAATCTATAACTAGTGTCACAGGAATGGTTCAAAACATAGTCAGTAAGAAGAGTCAGTCTTCTTGTCCATAAGTCGGCATTGTGCCATTTGTATTTAATTCCGATGCTATTTCTGTGTTTCATCGTCAATAAGAAGGTCCAAGGGAAACAGTAAACCTGAAGTGAAGCATTGGAATCTATAACAAGTGTCACAGGAATCGTTCAAAACATAGTCAGTAAGAAGACTCGGTCTTCATGTACTTAAGTCGGCATTGTGCCTTTTGTATTTAATTCCGATGCAATTTCAGTGTCTCATCGTCAATAACAAGGTCAGAGGGATACAGTAAACCTGAAGTGAAGCATCGGAATCTATAACTAATGTCACATGAATGGTTCAAAACATAGTCAGTAAGAAGAGGTAGTCATCTTGTTCTTAAGTCGGCATATTTGCCTAATCTTTTTAATACCGAAGCAATTTCAGTGTTTCATCGACAATAAGAAGGTCAGAGGTATACAGTAAACCTGAAGTGAAGCATCGGAATCTATAACTAGTGTCACAGGAATGGGTCAAAGCATAGTCAGTAAGAAGAGTGAGTCCTCTTGTTCTTAAGTCGGCATTATGCCTTTTGTATTCAATTCCGATGCATTTTCTGTGTTTCATCGTCAATAAGAAGGTCCAAGGGATACAGTAAACCTGGAGTGAAGCATCGGAATCTATTACTAGTGTCACAGGAATGGTTCAAAACATAGACAGTAAGAAGATACAGTCTTCTTGTACTTAAGTCGACATTGTGACCTTTCTATTTAATTCCGATGCAATTTCTGTGTTTCATCGTCAATAAGAAGGTCCAAGGTATACAGTAAACCTGAAGTAAAGCATCGGAATCTATAACTAGTGTCACAGGAATGGTTCAAAACATAGTCAGTAAGAAGGGTCGGTCTTCATGTACTTAAGTCGGCATTGTGCCTTTTGTATTTAATTCCCGTGCAATTTCTGTGTTTCATCGTCAATAAGAAGGTCAGAGGGATACAGTAAACCTGAAGTGAATCATCGCATTCTGTAACTAGTGTCACAGGAATGGTTCAAATCATAGTCAGTAAGAAGAGTCAGGCTTCCTGTACTTAAGTCGGCATTGTGCCTTTGCTATTTGATTCCGATGCAATTTCTGTGTTTCATCGTCAATAAGAAGGTCAGAGGGATACAGTAAACCTGAAGTGAAGCATCGGAATCTACAATTAATGTCACAGGAATGGTTCAAAACATAGTCAGTAACAAGAGTCAGTCTTTATGTACTTAAGTCGGCATTGTGCCTTTTGTATTTAATTCCGATGTAATTTCTGTACTTCATCGTCAATAAAAAGGTCCGAATGATACAGTAAACCTGAAGTGAATCATCGGAATCTATAACTAGTGTCACAGGAATGGTTCAAAACACAGTCAGTAAGAAGAGTCAGTCTTCTTGTCCTTAAAACGGCATTGTGCCTTTTCTATTTAAATCCAAAGCAATTTCTGTGTTTCATCGTCAATAAGAAGGTCCATGGGATACAGTAAACCTGGAGTGTAGCATCGGAATCTATAACTAGTGTCACAGGAATGGTTCAAAATATAGAAAGTAAGAGGAGTCAGTCTTCATGTACCTAAGTCGGCATTGTGCCTTTTGTATTTAATTCCGATGCAATTTCTGTGTTTCATCGTCAATAAGAAAGTTCAAGAGATACAGTAAACCTGAAGTGAAGCATCGGAATCTATAACTAGTGTCAATGGAATGGTGCAAAACATAGACAGTAAGAAGAGTCAGTCTTCTTGTCCTTAAGTCGGCATTGTGCCTTTTGTATTTAATTCCGATGTAATTTCTGTGTTTCATCGTGAATAAGAAGGTCAGAGGGATACAAAAAACCTGAACTGAAGCATCAGACTCTATAACCAGTGTCACAGGAATGGTTCAAATCATAGTCAGTAAGAAGTGTCAGTCTTCTTGTCCTTAAGTCGGCATTGTGCCTTTTGTATTTAATTCCGATGCAATGTCTGTGTTTCATCGACAATACGAAGGTCAGATTGATACGGTACACATGAAGTGAAGCATCGGAATCTATAACTAGTGTCATAGGAATGGTTCAAAGCATAGACAGTAAGAAGAGTCAGTCTTCTTGCACTTAAGTCGGCATTGTTCCTTTTCTATTTAATTCTGATGCAATATCTGTGTTTCATCGTCAATAAGAATGTCAGAGGGATACAGTAAACCTGAAGTCTAGCAGCGGAATCTATAACTAGTGTCACAGGAATGGTTCAAAACATAGTCAGTAACGAGAGTCAGTCTTTTTGTACTTATGTCGGCATTGTGCCCTTTGTATTTAATTCCGATGTAATTTCTGTGTTTCATCGTCAATAAGAAGGTCAGAGGGATACAGTAAACCTGAAGTGAAGCATCGGAATCTCTAACTAGTGTCAATGGAATGGTTCAAATCATACACCGTAAGAAGAGTCAGTCTTCTTGTACTGAAGTCGGCATTGTGCCTTTTGTATTTAATTCCGGTGCAATCTCTGTGTTTCATCGTGAATAAGAAGGTCAGTGGGATACAGTAAACCAAAAAAATGAAGCATCGGAATCTATAACTAGTGTCACAGGAATGGTTCAAAACATAGTCAAAAAGAGGGGTCAGTCTTCTTGTCCTTAAGTCGGCATTGTGCCTTTTGTATCTAATTCCGATGCAATTTCTGTGTTTAATCGTCAATAAGAAGGTCCAAGGGATACAATAAACCTGAAGTGAAGCATCGGAATCTATAACTAGTGTCACAGGAATGGTTACACATAGTCAGCAAGAAGAGACAGTCTTCTTGTCCTTATGTCGGCCTTGTGCCTTTTGTATTTCATTCCGATGCAATTTTAATGTTTCATCGTCAATAAGAAGGTCCAAGGGATACAGAAAAACCTGAAGTGAAGCATCGGAATATATAAGTAGTGTCACAGGAATGGTTCAAGACATAGTCGGTAAGAAGTTTCAGTCTTCATGTACTTAAGTCGGCATTGTGCCTTTTGTATTTAATTCCGATGCAATTTCTGTGTTTCATCGTCAATAAGAAGGTCCAAGGGATACAGTAAACCTGAAGTGAAGCATCGGAATCTATAACTAGTGTCACAGGAATGGTTCAAAACATAGTCAGTAAGAAGAGTCAGTCTTCTTGTCCATAAGTCGGCATTGTGCCATTTGTATTTAATTCCGATGCAATTTCTGTGTTTCATCGTCAATGAGAAGGTCCAAGGGAAACAGTAAACCTGAAGTGAAGCATTGGAATCTATAACAAGTATCACAGGAATCGTTCAAAACATAGTCAGTAAGAAGACTCGGTCTTCATGTACTTAAGTCGGCATTGTGCCTTTTGTATTTAATTCCGATGCAATTTCAGTGTCTCATCGTCAATAACAAGGTCAGAGGGATACAGTAAACCTGAAGTAAAGCATCGGAATCTATAACTAGTGTCACAGGAATGGTTCAAAACATAGTCAGTAAGAAGAGTCAGTCTTCATGTACTTAAGTCTGCATTGTGCATTTTGTATTTAATTCCGATGCAATATCTGTGTTTCATCGTCAATAAGAAGGTCCAAGGGATACAGTAAACCTGAAGTGAAGCATCGGAATCTATAACTAGTGTCACGGGAATGGTTCAAAGTATAGTCAGTAAGAAGACGTTGTCTTCTTGTACTTAAGTCGGCATATTTGCCTAATCTATTTAATACCGAAGCAATATCAGTGTTTCATCGACAATAAGAAGGTCAGAGGTATACAGTAAACCTGAAGTGAAGCATCGGAAACTATAACTAGTGTCACAGGAATGGTTCAAAACATAGTCAGTAAGAAGAGTCAGTCTTCTTGTTCTTAAGTCGGCATTATGCCTTTTGTATTTATCTCCGATGCATTTTCTGTGTTTCATCGTCAATAAGAAGGTCCAAGGGATACAGTAAACCTGGAGTGAAGCATCGGAACCTATAACTAGTGTCACAGGAATCGTTCAAAGCATTGACAGTAAGAAGAGTCGGTCTTCATGTACTTAAGTCGGCATTGTGCCTTTTGTATTAAATTCCGGAGCAATTTCTGTGTTTCATCGTCAATAAGGTCAGAGGGATACAGTAAACCTGAAGTGAATCATCGGATTCTAAAACTAGTGTCACAGGAATGGTTCAAAACATAGTCAGTAAGAAGAGTCAGTCTTCTTGTACTTAAGTCGGCATTGTGCCTTTTGTATTTAATTCCGATGCAATTTCTGTGTTTCATCGTCAATAAGATGATCAGAGGGATACAGTAACACTGAAGTGAAGAATCGGGATCTATAAGTAGTGTCACAGAAATGGTTCAAAGCGTAGTCAGTAAGAAGAGTCAGTCTTCTAGTTCTTAAGTCGGCATTGTGCATTTTGTATTTAATTCCAATGCAATTTATGTGTTTGATCGACAATAAGAAGGTCAGAGGGATACAGTAAACCTGAAGTGAAGCATCGTAATCTATGACTAGTGTCACAGGTATGGCTCAAAGTATTCACATTAAGAAGAGTCAGTCTTCTTGTACTTAAGACGGCATTGTGCTTTTTGTATTAAATTCCGATGCAATATCTGTGTTTCATCGTCAATAAGAAGGTCCAAGGGATACATTAAACTTGAAGTCAAGCATCGGAGTCTATAACTAATGTCACAGGAATGGTTCAAAACATAGTCAGTAAGAAGAGTCAGTCTTCTTGTCCTTAAGTCGGCATTGTGCATTTTGTAGTTAATTCCGATGCTATTTCTGTGTTTCATCGTCAATAAGAAGGTCCAAGTAATACTGTAAATCTGGAGTGAAGCATCGGAATCAGTAACTAGTGTCACAGGAATATTTCAAAACATAGACAGTAAGAAGATACAGTCTTCTTGTACTTAAGTCGGCATTGTGCCTTTTGTATTTAATTCCGGTGCAATTTCTGTGTTTCATCGCGAATAAGAAGGTCAGTGGGATACAGTAAACCAAAAAAATGAAGCATCGGAATCTATAACTAGTGTCACAGGAATGGTTCAAAACATAGTCAAAAAGAGGGGTCAGTCTTCTTGTCCTTAAGTCGGCATTGTGCCTTTTGTATCTAATTCCGATGCAATTTCTGTGTTTAATCGTCAATAAGAAGGTCCAAGGTATACAATAAACCTGAAGTGAAGCATCGGAATCTATAACTAGTGTCACAGGATTGGTTAAACATAGTCAGTAAGAAGAGACAGTCTTCTTGTCCTTATGTCGGCCTTGTGCCTTTTGTATTTCATTCCGCTGCAATTTTAATGTTTCATCGTCAATAAGAAGGACCAAGGGATACAGAAAAACCTGAAGTGAAGCATCGGAATCTATAACTAGTGTCACAGGAATGGTTCAAAACATAGTCAGTAAGAAGAGTCAGTCTTCTTGTTCTTAAGTCGGCATTATGCCTTTTGTATTTATCTCCGATGCATTTTCTGTGTTTCATCGTCAATAAGAAGGTCCAAGGGATACAGTAAACCTGGAGTGAAGCATCGGAACCTATAACTAGTGTCACAGGAATGGTTCAAAACATAGTCAGTAAGCAGAGTCGGTCTTCATGTACTTAAGTCGGCATTGTGCCTTTTGTATTTAATTCCGGAGCAATTTCTGTGTTTCATCGTCAATAAGGTCAGAGGGATACAGTAAACCTGTAGTGAATCATCGGATTCTAAAACTAGTGTCACAGGAATGGTTAAAGGCATAGTCAGTAAGAAGAGTCAGTCTTCTTGTACTTAAGTCGGCATTGTGCCTTTTGTATTTAATTCCGATGCAATTTCTGTGTTTCATCGTCAATAAGAAGGTCCAAGGGATACAGTAAACCTGACGTGAAGCATCGGAATCTATAACTAGTGTCACAGGAATGGTTCAAAACATAGACATTAAGAAGAGTCAGTCTTTTTGTACTGAAGTCGGCATTGTGCCTTTTGTATTTGATTCCGATGCAATTTCTGTGTTTCATCGTCAATAAGATGATCAGAGGGATACAGTAACACTGAAGTGAAGCATCGGGATCTATAAGTAGTGTCACAGAAATGGTTCAAAGCGTAGTCAGTAAGAAGAGTCAGTCTTCTAGTTCTTAAGTCGGCATTGTGCATTTTGTATTAAATTCCAATGCAATTTATGTGTTTGATCGACAATAAGAAGGTCAGAGGGATACAGTAAACCTGAAGTGAGCATCGTAATCTATGACTAGTGTCACAGGTATGGCTCAAAGCATTGACATTAAGAAGAGTCAGTCTTCTTGTACTTAAGACGGCATTGTGCTTTTTGTATTAAATTCCGATGCAATATCTGTGTTTCATCGTCAATAAGAAGGTCCAAGGGATACATTAAGCTTGAAGTCAAGCATCGGAGTCAATAACTAGCGTCACAGGAATGGTTCAAAACATAGTCAGTAAGAAGAGCCAGTCTTCTTGTCCTTAAGTCGGCATTGTGCCTTTTGTAGCTAATTCCGATGCTATTTCTGTGTTTCATCGTCAATAAGAAGGTCCAAGTAATACAGTAAATTTGGAGTGAAGCATCGGAATCAGTAACTAGTGTCACAGGAATATTTCAAAACATAGACAGTAAGAAGATACAGTCTTCTTGTACTTAAGTCGGCATTGTGCCTTTTGTATTTAATTCCGGTGCAATTTCTGTGTTTCATCGTGAATAAGAAGATCAGTGGGATACAGTAAACCAAAAAAATGAAGCATCGGAATCTATAACTAGTGTCACAGGAATGGTTCAAAACATAGTCAAAAAGAGGGGTCAGTCTTCTTGTCCTTAAGTCGGCATTGTGCCTTTTGTATCTAATTCCGATGCAATTTCTGTGTTTAATCGTCAATAAGAAGGTCCAAGGGATACAATAAACCTGAAGTGAAGCATCTGAATCTATAACTAGTGTCACAGGAATGGTTAAACATAGTCAGTAAGAAGAGACAGTCTTCTTGTCCTTATGTCGGCCTTGTGCCTTTTGTATTTCATTCCGATGCAATTTTAATGTTTCATCGTCAATAAGAAGGTCCAAGGGATACAGAAAAACCTGAAGTGAATCATCGGAATATACAAGTAGTGTCACAGGAATGGTTCAAGACATAGTCGGTAAGAAGTGTCAGTCTTCATGTACTTAAGTCGGCATTGTGCCTTTTGTATTTAATTCCGATGCAATTTCTGTGTTTCATCGTCAATAAGAAGGTCCAAGGGATACAGTAAACCTGAAGTGCAGCATCGGAATCTATAACTAGTGTCACAGGAATGGTTCAAAACATAGTCAGTAAGAAGAGTCAGTCTTCTTGTCCATAAGTCGGCATTCTGCCATTTGTATTTAATTCCGATGCAATTTCTGTGTTTCATCGTCAATAAGAAGGTCCAAGGGAAACAGTAAACCTGAAGTGAAGCATTGGAATCTATAACAAGTGTCACAGGAATCGTTCAAAACATAGTCAGTAAGAAGACTCGGTCTTCATGTACTTAAGTCGGCATTGTGCCTTTTGTATTTAATTTCGATGCAATTTCAGTGTCTCATCGACAATAACAAGGTCAGAGGGATACAGTAAACCTGAAGTGAAGCATCGGAATCTATAACTAGTGTCACAGGAATGGTTCAAAACATAGTCAGTAAGAAGAGTCAGTCTTCATGTACTTAAGTCTGCATTGTGCCTTTTGTATTTAATTCCGATGCAATTTCTGTGTTTCATCGTCAATAAGAAGGTCCAAGGGATACAGTAAACCTGAAGTGAAGCATCGGAATCTATAACTAGTGTCACAGGAATGGTTCAAAACATAGTCAGTAAGAAGACGTTGTCTGCTTGTACTTAAGTCGCCATATTTGCCTAATCTATTTAATACCGAAGCAATATCAGTGTTTCATCGACAATAAGAAGGTCAGAGGTATACAGTAAACCTGAAGTGAAGCATCGGAATCTACAACTAGTGTCACAGGAATGGTTCAAAACATAGACAGTAAGAAGAGTCAGTCTTCTTGTACTTAAGTCGGCATTGTGCCTTTTGTATTTGATTCCGATGCAATTTCTGTGTTTCAACGTCAATAAGATGATCAGAGGGATACAGTAACACTGAAGTGAAGCATCGGGATCTATAACTAGTGTCACAGAAATGGTTCAAAGCGTAGTCAGTAAGAAGACTCAGTCTTCTAGTTCTTAAGTCGGTATTGTGCATTTTGTATATAATTCCAATGCAATTTATGTGTTTGATCGACAATAAGAAGGTCAGAGGGATACAGTAAACCTGAAGTGAAGCATCGTAATCTATAACTAGTGTCACAGGTATGGCTCAAAGCATTGACATTAAGAAGAGTCAGTCTTCTTGTACTTAAGACGGCATTGTGCTTTTTGTATTAAATTCCGATGCAATATCTGTGTTTCATCGTCAATAAGAAGGTCCAAGGGATACAGTAAACTTGAAGTCAAGCATCGGAATCTATAACTAGTGTCACAGGAATGGTTCAAAACATAGTCAGTAAGAAGAGTCAGTCTTCTTGTCCTTAACTCGGCATTGTGCCTTTTGTAGTTAATTCCGATGCTATTTCTGTGTTTCATCGTCAATAAGAAGGTCCAAGTGATACAGTAAATCTGGAGTGAAGCATCGGAATCAGTAACTAGTGTCACAGGAATATTTCAAAACATAGACAGTAAGAAGATACAGTCTTCTTGTACTTAAGTCGGCATTGTGCCTTTTGTATTTAATTCCGATGCAATTTCTGTGTTTCATCGTCAATAAGAAGGTCAGAGGGATACAGTAAACCTGAAGTGAAGCATCGGAATCTATAACTAGTGTCAGAGGAATGGTTCAAAGCATAGTCAGAAAGAAGGGTCAGTCTTCTTGTCCTTAAGTCGGCATTGTGCCTTTTGTATTTAATTCCGATGAAATTTCTGTGTTTCATCGTCAAGAAGAAGGTCCAAGGGATACAGTAAACCTGGAGTGTAGCATCGGAATCTGTAACTAGTGTCACAGGAATGCTTGAAAACATAGTCAGTAAGAAAAGTCAGTCTACAAGTACTTAAGTCGGTATTGTGCCTTTTGTATTTAATTCCGATGCAATTTCTGTGTTTCATCGTGAATAAGAAGGTTAGAGGGATACAGTAACCCTGAAGTGAAGCATCGGAATCTATAACTAGTGTCACAGAAATGGTTCAAAACATAGTCAGTAAGATGAGTGAGTCTTTTTGTCCATAAGCCGGCATTGTGCCTTTTGTATTTAATTCCGGTGCAATTTCTGTGTCTCATCGTCAATAAGGTGAGAGGGATACAGTAAACCAGAAGTGAATCATTGGATTCTAAAACTGGTGTCACAGGAATGGTTCAAAACATAGTCAGTAAGAGGTGTCAGTCTTCTTGTACTTAAGTCGGCATTGTGAATTTTGTATTTAATTCCGATGCAATTTCTGTGTTTCATCGTCAATAAGAACTTCCAAGGGATACAGTAAACCTGACGTGAAGCATCGGAATCTGTAACTAGTGTCACAGAAATGGTTCAAAGCGTAGTCAGTAAGAAGAGTCAGTCTTCTAGTACTTAAGTCGGCATTGTGCCTTTTGTATTTAATTCCGATGCAATTTCAGTGTCTCATCGACAATAAGAAGGTCAGAGGTATACAGTAAACCTGAAGTGAAGCATCGGAATCTATAACTAGTGTCAGAGGAATGGTTCAAAGCATAGTCAGAAAGAAGAGTCAGTCTTCTTGTCCTTAAGTCGGCATTGTGCCTTTTGTATTTAATTCCGATGAAATTTCTGTGTTTCATCGTCAAGAAGAAGGTTCCAAGGGATACAGTAAACCTGGAGTGTAGCATCGGAATCTGTAACTAGTGTCACAGGAATGCTTGAAAACATAGTCAGTAAGAAAAGTCAGTCTTCAAGTACTTAAGTCGGCATTGTGCCTTTTGTATTTAATTCCGATGCTATTTCTGTGTTTCATCGTCAATAAGAAGGTCCAAGGGATACAGTAAACCTGAAGTGAGGCATCGGAATCTATAACTAGTGTCACAGGAATGGTTCAAACATAGTCAGTAAGAAGAGTCAGTCTTCTTGTACTTAAGTCAGCATATTTGCCTAATCTATTTAATACCGATGCAATTTCAGTGTTTCATCGACAATAAGAAGGTCCAATGGATACAGTAAACCTGGAGTGAAGCATCGGAATCTATCGCTAGAGTCAATGGAATGGTTCAAAGCATAGACAGTAAGAAGAGTCAGTCTTCATGTACTTAAGTCTTCATTGTGCCTTTTGTATTTAATTCCGATGCATTTTCTGTGTTTCATCGTCAACAAGAAGGTCCAAGGGATACAGTAAACCTGAAGTGAAGCATCGGAATCTATAAGTAGTTTCAATGGAATGGTTCAAAACATTGATAGTAAGAAGAGTCAGTTTTCTTGTCCTTAAGTCGGCATTGTTCCTTTTGTAATTAATTCCGATGCAATTTCTGTGTCTCATCGTGAATAAGAAGGTTAGAGGGATACAGTAAACCTGAAGTGAAGCATCGGAATCTATAACTAGTGTCACAAGATTGGTCCAAAACATAGTCAGTAAGAAGAGTGAGTCTTCTTGTCCATAAGTCGGCATTGCGCTTTTGTATTTAATTCCGATGCAATTTCAGTGTTTCACGTCAATAAGAAGGTCCAAGGGATACAGTAAACCTGGAGTGAAGGATCGGAATCTATAAATAGTGTTAATGGAATGGTTCAAAGCATAGACAGTAAGAAGAGTCAGTCTTCTTGTAATTATGTCGGCTTTGTGCCTATTGTATTTAATTCCGGTGCAATTTCTGTGTATCATCGTCAATAAGAAGGTCAGAGGGATACTATAAACCTGAAGTGAAGCATCGGAATCTATAACTAGTGTCACAGGAATGGTTCAAAACATAGACAGTAAGAAGATACAGTCTTCTTGTACTTAAGTCGGCATTGTGCCTTTTCTATTTAATTCCGATGCAATTTCTGTGTTTCATCGTCAATAAGATGGTCCAAGGGAAACAGTAAACCTGAAGTGAAGCATCGGAATCTATAACAAGTGTCACAGGAATCGTTCAAAACATAGTCAGTAAGTAGAGTCGGTCTTCATGTACTTAAGTCGGCATTGTGCCTTTTGTATTTAATTCCGATGCAATTTCAGTGTCTCATCGTCAATAAGAAGGTCAGAGGGATACAGTAAACCTGAAGTGAAGCATCGGAATCTATAACTAGTGTCACAGGAATGGTTCAAAACATAGTCAGTAAGAAGAGGTTGTCTTCTTGTACTTATGTCGGCATATTGGCCTAATCTATTTAATACCGAAGCAATATCAGTGTTTCATCGACAATAAGAAGGTCAGAGGTATACAGTAAACCTGAAGTGAAGCATCGGAAGCTATAACTAGTGTCACAGAAATGGTTCAAAGCGTAGTCAGTAAGAAGAGTCAGTCTTCTAGTACTTAAGTCGCCATTGTGCCTTTTGTATTTAATTCCAATGCAATTTCTGTGTTTCATCGTCAATAAGAAGGTCCAAGGGATACAGTAAACCCGAAGTGAAGCATCGGAATCTATAGCTAGTGTCACAGGAATGGTTCAAACATAGTCAGTAAGAAGAGTCAGTCTTCATGTACTTAAGTCGGCATTGTGCCTTTTGAATTTAATTCCGGTGCAATTTCTGTGTCTCATCGTCAATAAGAAGGTCAGAGGGATACAGTAAACCAGAAGTGAAGCATCAGAATCTATAACTAGTGTCACAGGAATGATTCAAAACATAGACATTAGGAAGAGTCAGTCTTCTTATATTTAAGTCTGCATTGTGCCTTTTCTATTTAATTCCCATGCAATTTTTTGTGTTTCATCGTCAATAAGAAGGTCAGATGCATACAGTAAACCTGAAGTGAAGCATCGGAATCTATAACTAGTGTCACAGGAATGGTTCAAAACATAGACTGTAGGAAGAGTCAGTCTTCTTGTACTTAAGTCGGCATTGTGACTTTTGTATTTAATTCCAATGCATTTTCTGTGTTTCATCGTCAATACGAAGGTCCAAGGGATACAGTAAACCTGGAGTGAAGCATCGGAATCTATAACTAGTGTCACAGGTATGGTTCAAAACATAGATACTAAGAAGATACAGTCTTCTTGTACTTAAGTCGGCATTGTGCCTTTTCTATTTAATTCCGATGCAATTTCTGTGTTTCATCGTCAATAAGACGGTCCAAGAGATACAGTAAACGTGGAGTGTAGCATCGGAGTCTATTATTAGTGTCACAGGAATGGTTCAAAACATAGTCAGTAAGAAGAGTCAGTCTTCATGTACTTAAGTCGGCATTGTGCCTTTTGATTTAATTCCGATGCAATTTCTGTGCTTCATCGTCAATAAGAAGGTCCAAGGGATACAGTAAACCTGAAGTGTATCATCGGAATCTATAACTAGTGTCACAGGAATGGTTCAAAACATAGTCAGTAAGAAGAGTCAGTCTTCATGTACTTAAGTCGGCATTGAGCCTTTTGTATTTAGTTCCGATGCAATTTCTGTGTTTCATCGTCAATAAGAAGGTCCAAGGGATACAGTAAACCTGAAGAGAAGCATCGGAATCTATAACTAGTGTCACAGGTATGGTTCTAAACATAGTCAGTAAGAAGAGTCACTCTTCTTGTACTTAAGTCGGCATATTTGCCTAATCTATTTAATACCAATGCAATTTCAGTGTTTCATCGACAATAAGAAGGTCCAAAGGATACAGTAAACCTGGAGTGAAGCATCGGAATCTATAATTAGTGTCAATGGAAAGGTTCAAAGCATAGACAGTTAGAAGAGTCAGTCTTCATTTACTTAATTCGGCATTGTGCCTCTTGTATTTAATTCCGATGCAATTTCTGTGTTTCATCGTCAATAAGAAGGTCCAAGGGATACAGTAAACCTGACGTGAAGCATCGGAATCTATAACTAGTGTCATAGGAATGGTTCCAAACATAGACAGTAAGAAGAGTCAGTCTTTTTGTTCTTAAGTCATCATTGTGCCTTTTCTATTTAATTCCGATGCAATTTCTGTGTTTCATCGTCAATAAGAAGGTCCAAGAGATACACTAAACGTGGGGTGTAGCATCGGAATCTATAACTAGTGTCACAGGAATGGTTCAAAACATAGTCAGTAAGAAGAGTCAGTCTTTATGTACTTAAGTCGGCATTGTGCCTTTTGATTTAATTCCGATGCAATTTCTGTGTTTCATCGTCAATAAGAAGGTCCAAGGGATACAGTAAACCTGAAGTGAAGCATCGGAATCTATAACTAGTGTCACAGGAATGGTTCAAAACATAGTCAGTAAGAAGAGTCAGTCTTCATGTACTTAAGTCGGCATTGTGCCTTTTGTATTTAATTCCGATGTAATTTCTGTGTTTCATCGTCAATAAGAAGGTCAGAGGGATACAGTAAACCTGAGTGAAGTATCGGAATCTATAATTAGTGTCAATGGAATTGTTCAAAACATACACAGTAAGAAGAGTCAGTCTTCTTGTACTTAAGTCGGCATTGTGCCTTTTGTATTTAATTCCGGTGCAATTTCTGTGTCTCATCGTCCATAAGAAGGTCAGAGGGATACAGTAAACCTAAAGTGAAGCTTCGGAATCTATAACTAGTGTCACAGGAATGGTTCAAAACATAGTCAGTAAGAAGAGTCAGTCTTCTTGTCCTTAAGTCGGCATTGTGGCTTTTGTATTTAATTCCGATGCTATTTCTGTGTTTCATCGTCAATAAGAAGGTCCAAGGGCTACAGTAAACCTGGAGTGAAGCATCGGAATCAGTAACTAGTGTCACAGGAATGGTTCAAAACATAGTCAGTAAGAAGAGGTAGTCTTCTTGTACTTAAGTCGGCATATTTGCCTAATCTATTTAATACCGAAGCAATTTCAGTGTTTCATCGACCAGAAGAAGGTTAGAGGTATACAGTAAACCTGAAGTGAGGCATCTGAATCTATTACTAGTGTCACAGGAATGGTTCAGAACATGGTCTTTGGGAAGAGTCAGTCCTCTTGTACTTAAGTCGGCATTGTGCTTTTGTATTTAATTCCGATGCAATTTCTGTGTTTCATCGTCAATAAGAAGGTCAGAGGGATGCAGTAAACCTGAAGTGAAGCATCAGAATCTATAACTAGTGTCACAGGAATGATTCAAAACATAGACAGTACGAAGAGTCAGTCTTCTTGTATTTAAGTCGGCATTGCGCCTTTTCTATTTAATTCCGATGCAATTTCTGTGTTTCATCGTCAATACGAAGGTCAGATGCATACAGTAAATCTGAAGTGAAGCATCGGATTCTATAACTAGTGTCACAGGAATAGTTCAAAACATAGACAGTAGGAAGAGTCAGTCTTCTTGTACTTAAGTCGGCATTGTGCCTTTTGTATTTAATTCCGATGCATTTTCTGTGTTTCATCGTCAATACGAAGGTCCAAGGGATACAGTAAACCTGGAGTGAAGCATCGGAATCTATAACTAGTGTCACAGGATTGGTTCAAAGCATAGACAGTAAGAAGATACAGTCTTCTTGTACTTAAGTCGGCATTGTGCCTTTTCTATTTAATTCCGATGCAATTTCTGTGTTTCATCGTCAATAAGAACTTCCAAGGGATACAGTAAACCTGACGTGAAGCATCGGAATCTGTAACTAGTGTCACAGAAATGGTTCAAAGCGTAGTCAGTAAGAAGAGTCAGTCTTCTAGTACTTAAGTCGGCATTGTGCCTTTTGTATTTAATTCCGATGCAATTTCAGTGTCT
Source organism: Schistocerca piceifrons (assembly GCF_021461385.2). Lineage (NCBI taxonomy): Eukaryota > Metazoa > Arthropoda > Insecta > Orthoptera > Acrididae > Schistocerca > Schistocerca piceifrons. The sequence continues at coordinate 22,971 of NW_025728049.1, forward strand.
CATCGACAATAAGGAGGTCAGAGGTATACAGTAAACCTGAAGTGAAGCATCGGAATCTATAACTAGTGTCAGAGGAATGGTTCAAAGCATAGTCAGAAAGAAGAGTCAGTCTTCTTGTCCTTAAGTCGGCATTGTGCCTTTTGTATTTAATTCCGATGAAATTTCTGTGTTTCATCGTCAAGAAGAAGGTTCCAAGGGATACAGTAAACCTGGAGTGTAGCATCGGAATCTGTAACTAGTGTCACAGGAATGCTTGACAACATAGTCAGTAAGAAAAGTCAGTCTTCAAGTACTTAAGTCGGCATTGTGCCTTTTGTATTTAATTCCGATGCTATTTCTGTGTTTCATCGTCAATAAGAAGGTCCAAGGGATACAGTAAACCTGAAGTGAAGCATCGGAATCTATAACTAGTGTCACAGGAATGGTTCAAAACATAGTCAGTAAGAGGAGTCAGTCTTCATGTACTTAAGTCGGCAATGTGCCTTTTGTATTTAATTCCGATGCAATTTCTGTGTTTCATCGTCAATAAGAAGGTCCAAGGGATACAGTAAACCTGAAGTGAGGCATCGGAATCTATAACTAGTGTCACAGGAATGGTTCAAACATAGTCAGTAAGAAGAGTCAGTCTTCTTGTACTTAAGTCAGCATATTTGCCTAATCTATTTAATACCGATGCAATTTCAGTGTTTCATCGACAATAAGAAGGTCCAATGGATACAGTAAACCTGGAGTGAAGCATCGGAATCTGTCGCTAGAGTCAATGGAATGGTTCAAAGCATAGACAGTAAGAAGAGTCAGTCTTCATGTACTTAAGTCTTCATTGTGCCTTTTGTATTTAATTCCGATGCATTTTCTGTGTTTCATCGTCAACAAGAAGGTCCAAGGGATACAGTAAACCTGAAGTGAAGCATCGGAATCTATAAGTAGTTTCAATGGAATGGTTCAAAACATTGATAGTAAGAAGAGTCAGTTTTCTTGTCCTTAAGTCGGCATTGTTCCTTTTGTAATTAATTCCGATGCAATTTCTGTGTCTCATCGTGAATAAGAAGGTTAGAGGGATACAGTAAACCTGAAGTGAAGCATCGGAATCTATAACTAGTGTCACAAGATTGGTCCAAAACATAGTCAGTAAGAAGAGTGAGTCTTCTTGTCCATAAGTCGGCATTGCGCTTTTGTATTTAATTCCGATGCAATTTCAGTGTTTCACGTCAATAAGAAGGTCCAAGGGATACAGTAAACCTGGAGTGAAGGATCGGAATCTATAAATAGTGTTAATGGAATGGTTCAAAGCATAGAGAGTAAGAAGAGTCAGTCTTCTTGTAATTATGTCGGCTTTGTGCCTATTGTATTTAATTCCGGTGCAATTTCTGTGTATCATCGTCAATAAGAAGGTCAGAGGGATACTATAAACCTGAAGTGAAGCATCGGAATCTATAACTAGTGTCACAGGAATGGTTCAAAACATAGACAGTAAGAAGATACAGTCTTCTTGTACTTAAGTCGGCATTGTGCCTTTTCTATTTAATTCCGATGCAATTTCTGTGTTTCATCGTCAATAAGATGGTCCAAGGGAAACAGTAAACCTGAAGTGAAGCATCGGAATCTATAACAAGTGTCACAGGAATCGTTCAAAACATAGTCAGTAAGTAGAGTCGGTCTTCATGTACTTAAGTCGGCATTGTGCCTTTTGTATTTAATTCCGATGCAATTTCAGTGTCTCATCGTCAATAAGAAGGTCAGAGGGATACAGTAAACCTGAAGTGAAGCATCGGAATCTATAACTAGTGTCACAGGAATGGTTCAAAACATAGTCAGTAAGAAGAGGTTGTCTTCTTGTACTTATGTCGGCATATTGGCCTAATCTATTTAATACCGAAGCAATATCAGTGTTTCATCGACAATAAGAAGGTCAGAGGTATACAGTAAACCTGAAGTGAAGCATCGGAAGCTATAACTAGTGTCACAGAAATGGTTCAAAGCGTAGTCAGTAAGAAGAGTCAGTCTTCTAGTACTTAAGTCGCCATTGTGCCTTTTGTATTTAATTCCAATGCAATTTCTGTGTTTCATCGTCAATAAGAAGGTCCAAGGGATACAGTAAACCTGAAGTGAAGCATCGGAATCTATAGCTAGTGTCACAGGAATGGTTCAAAACATAGTCAGTAAGAAGAGTCAGTCTTCATGTACTTAAGTCGGCATTGTGCCTTTTGAATTTAATTCCGGTGCAATTTCTGTGTCTCATCGTCAATAAGAAGGTCAGAGGGATACAGTAAACCAGAAGTGAAGCATCAGAATCTATAACTAGTGTCACAGGAATGATTCAAAACATAGACAGTAGGAAGAGTCAGTCTTCTTATATTTAAGTCTGCATTGTGCCTTTTCTATTTAATTCCCATGCAATTTTTTGTGTTTCATCGTCAATAAGAAGGTCAGATGCATACAGTAAACCTGAAGTGAAGCATCGGAATCTATAACTAGTGTCACAGGAATGGTTCAAAACATAGACTGTAGGAAGAGTCAGTCTTCTTGTACTTAAGTCGGCATTGTGACTTTTGTATTTAATTCCAATGCATTTTCTGTGTTTCATCGTCAATACGAAGGTCCAAGGGATACAGTAAACCTGGAGTGAAGCATCGGAATCTATAACTAGTGTCACAGGAATGGTTCAAAGCATAGATAGTAAGAAGATACAGTCTTCTTGTACTTAAGTCGGCATTGTGCCTTTTCTATTTAATTCCGATGCAATTTCTGTGTTTCATCGTCAATAAGACGGTCCAAGAGATACAGTAAACGTGGAGTGTAGCATCGGAATCTATTATTAGTGTCACAGGAATGGTTCAAAACATAGTCAGTAAGAAGAGTCAGTCTTCATGTACTTAAGTCGGCATTGTGCCTTTTGATTTAATTCCGATGCAATTTCTGTGCTTCATCGTCAATAAGAAGGTCCAAGGGATACAGTAAACCTGAAGTGTATCATCGGAATCTATAACTAGTGTCACAGGAATGGTTCAAAACATAGTCAGTAAGAAGAGTCAGTCTTCATGTACTTAAGTCGGCATTGAGCCTTTTGTATTTAGTTCCGATGCAATTTCTGTGTTTCATCGTAAATAAGAAGGTCCAAGGGATACAGTAAACCTGAAGAGAAGCATCGGAATCTATAACTAGTGTCACAGGTATGGTTCTAAACATAGTCAGTAAGAAGAGTCACTCTTCTTGTACTTATGTCGGCATATTTGCCTAATCAATTTAATACCAATGCAATTTCAGTGTTTCATCGACAATAAGAAGGTCCAAAGGATACAGTAAGCCTGGAGTGAAGCATCGGAATCTATAATTAGTGTCAATGGAAAGGTTCAAAGCATAGACAGTTAGAAGAGTCAGTCTTCATTTACTTAATTCGGCATTGTGCCTCTTGTATTTAATTCCGATGCAATTTCTGTGTTTCATCGTCAATAAGAAGGTCCAAGGGATACAGTAAACCTGACGTGAAGCATCGGAATCTATAACTAGTGTCATAGGAATGGTTCCAAACATAGACAGTAAGAAGAGTCAGTCTTTTTGTTCTTAAGTCATCATTGTGCCTTTTCTATTTAATTCCGATGCAATTTCTGTGTTTCATCGTCAATTAGAAGGTCCAAGGGATACAGTAAACTTGAAGTGAAGCATCGGAAACTATAACTCGTGTCACAGGAATGGTTCAAATCATAGACAGTAAGAAGAGTCAATTCTCTTGTACTTAAGTCGGCATTGTGCCTTTTGTATTTAATTCCGATACAATTTCTGTGTTTCATCGTCAATTAGAAGGTCCAAGGGATACAGTAAACTTGAAGTGAAGCATCGGAAACTATAACTCGTGTCACAGGAATGGTTCAAAACATAGACAGTATGAAGAGTCAGACGTCTTGTACTTAAGTCGGCATTGTGTCTTTTGTATTTAATTCCGTTGGACTTTCTGTGTTTCATCGTCGATAAGAAGGTCCAAGGGATACAGCAACCTAAAGTAAAGCATCGTAATATATAACTAGTGTCACAGGAATGGTTCAAAACATAGTCTGTAAGAAAAGTCAGTCTTCTTGTCCTTAAGTCGGCATTGTGCCTTTTGTATTTCATTCCGATGCAATTTCTGTGTTTCATCGTCAATAAGAAGGTCCAAGGGATTCAGTAAACCTGGAGTGTAGCATCGGAATCTATAACTGGTGTCACAGAGACTGGTTCAAAACATAGACAATAAGAAGAGTCGGTCTTCATGTACTTAAGTCGGCATTGTGCCCTTTGTATTTAATTCCGATGCAATATCTGTGTTTCTTCGTCAATACGCAGGTCGCAGGGATACAGTAAACCTGAAGTGAAGCATCGGAATCTATTACAAGTGTCACAGGAATGGTTCAAAGCATAGTCAGTAAGAAGAGTCAGTCTTCTTGTACTGAAGTCGGCATTGTGCCTTTTCTAGTTAATTCTGATTCAATTTCTAAGTTTCATCGTCAATAAGAAGGTCCAAGGGATACAGTGAACCTGGATTGAAGCATCGGAATCTATAACTAGTGTTAATGGAATGGTTCAAACATAGACAGTAAGAAGAGTCAGTCTTCTTGTACTTAAGTCGGCATTGTGCCTTTTTTATTTAATTTCGATGCAATTTCTGAGTTTCATCGTAAATAAGAAGGTCAGAGGAATTCAGTAAACCTGAATTGAAGCATCGGAATCTATATCTAGTGTCACAGGAATGGTTCAAAACATTGTCAGTAAGAAGAGTCAGTCTTCTTGTCCTTAAGTCGGCATTGTGCCTTTTGTATTTAATTCCGATGCAATTTCAGTGTTTCATCGTCAATAAGAAGGACCAAGGTATATAGTAAACATGGAGTGAAGCATCGGAATCTATAACTAGTGTCAGAGGAATGGTTCAAAACATAGAAAGTAAGAAGAGTCAGTTTTCTTGTACTTAAGTCGGTATTGTGCCTTTTATACTTAATTCCCATGCAATTTCTGTGTTTCTTCGTCAATAAGGTCAGAGGGATACAGTAAACCAGAAGTGAAGCATCGGAATCTATAACTAGTGCCACAGGAATGGTTCAAAACATAGACAGTAGGAAGAGTCAGTCTTCTTGTACTTATGTCGGCATTTTGCCTTTTGTATTTCATTCTGATGCAATTTCAGTGTGCCATCGTCAATAAGAAGGTCCAAGGGATACAGTAAACCTGGAGTGAAGCATCGGAATCTGTAACTAGTGTCACAGGAATGGTTCAAAACATAGACAGTAAGAAGGGTCAGTCTTCTTGTACTTAAGTCGGCATTGTGCCTTTTGTATTTAATTCCGGTGCAATTTCTGTGTTTCTTCGTCAATACGAAGCTCAGAGGGATACAATAAACCTGGAGTGGAGCATCGGAATCTATAACTAGTGTCACAGGAATGGTTCAAAACATAGTAAGAAGATACAGTCCTCTTGTACTTAAGTCGGCATTGTGTCTTTTGTAATTAATCCTGATGCAATTTCTGTGTTTCATCGTCAATACGAAGGTCAGAGGGATACAGTAAACCTTAAGTGAAGCATCGGAATCTATAACTAGTGTTAAAGGAATGGTTCAAAACATAGTCAGTAATAAGAGACAGTCTTTTTGTACTTAAGTCGGCATTGTGCCTATTGTATTTTATTCCGATGCAATTTCTGTGATTCATCGTAAATAAGAAGGACCGAAGGGATACAGTAAACCTGAAGTGAAGCATCGGAATCTATAACTAGTGTCACAGGAATGGTTTAAAACATAGACAGTAGGAAGATTCAGTCTTCTTGTACTTAAGTCGGTATTGTGCCTTTTGTATTTAATTCCGATGCAATTTCTGTGTTTCTTCGTCAATAAGAAGGTCAGAGGGATACAGTAAACCTGGAGTGAAGCATCGGAATCTATAACTAGTGTAACAGAAATGCTTCAAAACATAGACAGTAAGAAGAGTCAATTCCCTTGTACTTAAGTCGGCATTGTGCCTTTTGTATTTAATTCCGATACAATTTCTGTGTTTCATCGTCAATTAGAAGGTCCAAGGGATACAGTAAACTTGAAGTGAAGCATCGGAAACTATAACTCGTGTCACAGGAATGGTTCAAAACATAGACAGTAAGAAGAGTCAGACGTCTTGTACTTAAGTCGGCATTGTGTCTTTTGTATTTAATTCCGTTGGACTTTCTGTGTTTCATCGTCGATAAGAAGGTCCAAGGGATACAGCAACCTAAAGTGAAGCATCGTAATATATAACTAGTGTCACAGGAATGGTTCAAAACATAGTCTGTAAGAAAAGTCAGTCTTCTTGTCCTTAAGTCGGCATTGTGCCTTTTGTATTTCATTCCGATGCAATTTCTGTGTTTCATCGTCAATAAGAAGGTCCAAGGGATTCAGTAAACCTGGAGTGTAGCATCGGAATCTATAACTGGTGTCACAGAAACTGGTTCAAAACATAGACAATAAGAAGAGTCGGTCTTCATGTACTTAAGTCGGCATTGTGCCCTTTGTATTTAATTCCGATGCAATAACTGTGTTTCTTCGTCAATACGCAGGTCGCAGGGATACAGTAAACCTGAAGTGAAGCATCGGAATCTATAACTAGTGTCACAGGAATGGTTCAAAGCATAGTCAGTAAGAAGAGTCAGTCTTCTTGTACTGATGTAGGCATTGTGCCTTTTCTAGTTAATTCTGATTCAATTTCTAAGTTTCATCGTCAATAAGAAGGTCCAAGGGATACAGTGAACCTGGATTGAAGCATCGGAATCTATAACTAGTGTCAATGGAATGGTTCAAACATAGACAGTAAGAAGAGTCAGTCTTCTTGTACTTAAGTCGGCATTGTGCCTTTTTTATTTAATTTCGATGCAATTTCTGAGTTTCATCGTAAATAAGAAGGTCAGAGGGATTCAGTAAACCTGAATTGAAGCATCGGAATCTATATCTAGTGTCACAGGAATGGTTCAAAACATTGTCAGTAAGAAGAGTCAGTCTTCTTGTCCTTAAGTCGGCATTGTGCCTTTTGTATTTAATTCCGATGCAATTTCAGTGTTTCATCATCAATAAGAAGGACCAAGGTATATAGTAAACATGGAGTGAAGCATCGGAATCTATAACTAGTGTCAGAGGAATGGTTCAAAACATAGAAAGTAAGAAGAGTCAGTCTTCTTGTACTTAAGTCGGTATTGTGCCTTTTATACTTAATTCCCATGCAATTTCTGTGTTTCTTCGTCAATAAGGTCAGAGGGATACAGTAAACCAGAAGTGAAGCATCGGAATCTATAACTAGTGCCACAGGAATGGTTCAAAACATAGACAGTAGGAAGAGTCAGTCTTCTTGTACTTATGTCGGCATTTTGCCTTTTGTATTTAATTCTGATGCAATATCGTTGTGTCATCGGCAATAAGAAGGTCTACGGGATACAGTAAACCTGGAGTGAAGCATCAGAATCTGTAACCAGTGTCAATGGAATGGTTCAAAACATAGACAGTAAGAAGGGTCAGTCTTCTTGTACTTAAGTCGGTATTGTGCCTTTTGTATTTAACTCCGGTGCAATTTTTGTGTTTCATCATCAATTCGAAGGTCAGAGGGATACAGTAAACCTGAAGTTAAGCATCGGAATCTATAACTAGTGTCACAGGAATGGTTTAAAACATAGACAGTAGGAAGAATCAGTCTTCTTGTACTTAAGTCGGTATTGTGCCTTTCGTATTTAATTCCGATGCAATTTCTGTGATTCATCGTCAATAAGAAGGTCAGAGGGATACAGTAAACCTGGAGTGAAGCAGCGGAATCTATAACTAGTGTCACAGAAATGCTTCAAAACATAGACAGTAAGAAGAGTCAATTCTCTTGTACTTAAGTCGGCATTGTGCCTTTTGTATTTATTTCCGATACAATTTCTGTGTTTCATCGTCAATTAGAAGGTCCAAGGTATACAGTAAACTTGAAGTGAAGCATCGGAAACTATAACTCGTGTCACAGGAATGGTTCAAATCATAGACAGTAAGAAGAGTCAGACGTCTTGTACTTAAGTCGGCATTGTGCCTTTTGTATTTAATTCCGTTGGACTTTCTGTGTTTCATCGTCGATAAGAAGGTCCAAGGGATACAGCAACCCAAAGTGAAGCATCGGAATATATAACTAGTGTCGCAGGAATGGTTCAAAACATAGTCTGTAAGAAAAGTCAGTCTTCTTGTCCTTAAGTCGGCATTGGGCCTTTTGTAATTCATTCCGATGCAATTTCTGTGTTTCATCGTCAATAAGAAGGTCCAAGGGATTCAGTAAACCTGGAGTGTAGCATCGGAATCTATAACTGGTGTCACAGAGACTGGTTCAAAACATAGACAATAAGAACAGTCGGTCTTCATGTACTTAAGTCGGCATTGTGCCTTTTGTATTTAATTCCGATGCAATTTCTGTGTTTCTTCGTCAATACGAAGGTCCAAGGGATACAGTAAACCTGAAGTGAAGCATCGGAATCTATAACTAGTGTCACAGGAATGGTTCAAAGCATAATCAGTATGATGAGTCAGTCTTCTTGTACTGAAGTCGGCATTGTGCCTTTTCTAGTTCATTCCGATGCAATTTCTGTGTTTTATCGTCAATAAGAAGGTCCAAGGGATACAGTGAACCTGGAGTGAAGCATCGGAATCTATAACTAGTGTCAATGGAATGGTTCAAAACATAGACAGTAAGAAGAGTCAGTCTTCTTGTACTTAAGTCGGCATTGTGCCTTTATTATTTAATTTCGATGCAATTTCTGAGTTTCATCGTAAATAAGAAGGTCAGAGGGATACAGTAAACCAGAATTGAAGCATCGGAATGTATATCTAGTGTCACAGGAATGGTTCAAAACATTGTCAGTAAGAAGAGTCAGTCTTCTTGTCCTTAAGTCGGCATTGTGCCTTTTGTATTTAATTCCAAAGCAATTTCAGTGTTTCATCGTCAATAAGAAGGACCAAGGTATATAGTAAACATGGAGTGAAGCATCGGAATCTATAACTAGTGTCACAGGAATGGTTCAAAGCATAGAAAGTAAGAAGAGTCAGTCTTCTTGTACTTAAGTCGGTATTGTGCCTTTTATATTTAATTCCCATGGAATTTCTGTGTTTCTTCGTCAATAGGGCCAGAGGGATACTTTAAACCAGAAGTGAAGCATCGGAATCTATAACTAGTGCCACAGGAATTGTTCAAAACATAAACAGTAGGAGGAATCAGTCTTCTTGTACTTATGTCGGCATTTTGCCTTTTGTATTTAATTCTGATGCAATATCGTTGTGTCATCGGCAATAAGAAGATCCAAGGGATACAGTAAACCTGGAGTGAAGCATCAGAATCTGTAACTAGTGTCAATGGAATGGTTCAAAACATAGACAGTAAGAAGGGTCAGTCTTCTTGTACTTCAGTCGCCATTGTGCCTTTTGTATTTAATTCCGGTGCAATTTTTGTGTTTCATCATCAATTCGAAGGTCAGAGGGATACAGTAAACCTGAAGTGAAGCTTCGGAATCTATAACTAGTGCCACAGGAATGGTTCAACACATAGTCAGTAAGAAGAGTCAGTGTTCTCGTCCATAATTCGGCATTGTGCCTTTCGTATTTAATTCCGATGCAATTTCTGTGTTTCATCGTCAATAAGAAGCTGCAAGAGATACAGTAATCTAAAGTGAAGCATCGGAATATATAACTAGTGTCACAGGAATGGTTCAAAACATAGTCTGTAAGAAGAGACAGTCTTCTTGTCCTTAAGCCGGCATTGTGCCTTTCGTATTTAATTCCGATGCAATTTCTGTGTTTCATCGTCAATAAGAGGGTCCAAGGGATACAGTAAACCTGGAGTGTAGCATCGGAATCTTTAACTAGTGTCACAGAGACTGGTTCAAAACATAGACAGTAAGAAGAGTCGGTCTTCATGTACTTAAGTCGGCATTGTGCCTTTTGTATTTAATTCCCATGCAATTTCTGTGTTTCTTCGTCAATAAGGTCAGAGGGATACAGTAAACCAGAAGTGAAGCATCGGAATTTATAATAAGTGTCACAGGAATGGTTCAAAACGTAGTCAGTCAGAAGAGTCAGTCTTCTTGTCCATAAGTCGGCATTGTGCCTTTTCTATTTAATTCCAATGCAATATCTGTGTTTCATCGCCAATAAGAAGGTCCAAGGGATACAGTAGACCTGGAGTGGAGCATCGGAATCTATAACTAGTGTCACAGGAATGGTTCAAATCATAGTCAGTAAGATGTGTCAGTCTTCTTGTACTTAAGTCGGCATTGTGCCTTTTCTATTAAATTCCGATGGAACTTCTGTGTTTCATCGTCAATAAGAAGGTCCAAGGGATACAGTGAACCTGGAGTGAAGCATCGGAATCTATAACTAGTGTCAATGGAATGGTTCAAAACATAGACAGTAAGAAGAGTCAGTCTTCTTGTACTTAAGTCGGCATTGTGCCTTTTTTATCTAATTTCGATGCAATTTCTGAGTTTCATCGTAAATAAGGAGGTCAGAGGGATACAGTAAACATGAAGTGAAGCATCGGAATCTATAACTAGTGTCACAGGAATGGTTCAAAGCATTGTCAGTAAAAAGAGTCAGTCTTCTTTCCCTAAGTCGGCATTGTGCCTTTTGTATTTAATTCCGATGCAATTTCAGTGTTTCATCGTCAATAAGATGGACCAAGGTATATAGTAAACGTGGAGTCAAGCATCGGAATCTATAAGTAGTGTCACAGGAATGGTTCAAGACATAGAAAGTAGGAAGAGTCAGTCTTCTTGTACTTAAGTCGGTATTGTGCCTTTTGTATTTAATTTCCATGCAATTTCTGTGTTTCTTCGTCAATAAGGTCAGAGGGATACAGTAAACCAGAAGTGAAGCATCGGAATCTATAACTAGTGTCACAGGAATGGTTCAAAACATAGACAGTAGGAAGAGTCAGTCTTCTTGTACTTATGTCGGCATTTTGCCTTTTGTATTTAATTCTGATGCAATTTCAGTGTGTCATCGTCAATAAGAAGGTCCAAGGGATACAGTAAACCTGGATTAAAGCATCGGAATCTGTAACTAGTGTCAATGGAATGGTTCAAACATAGTCAGTAAGAAGGGTCAGTCTTCTTGTACATAAGTCGGCATTGTAACTTTTGTATTTAATTCCGGTGCAATTTCTGTGTTTCATCGTCAATACGAAGGTCAGACGGATACAGTAACTCTGAAGTGAAGCATCGGAATCTATAACTAGTGTCACAGGAATGGTTCAAAACATAGTCAGTAAGAAGAGTCAGTGTTCTTGTCCATAAGTCTTCACTGTGCCTTTTGTATTTAATTCCAATGCAATTTCTGTGTTTCATCGTCAATAAGAAGGTCCAAGGGATACAGTAAACCTGGACTGAAGCATCGGAATCTGTATCTAGTGTCACAGGAATGGTTCAAAACATAGACAGCAAGAAGATACAATCTTCTTGTACTTTAGTCGGCATTGTGCCATTTGTATTTAATTCCGATGCAATTTCTGTGTTTCATAGACAATAAGAAGGACTGAATGGATACAGTAACTCTGAAGTGAAGCATCGGAATCTATAACTAGTGTCACAGGAATGGTTCAAAACATAGACAGTAAGAAGGGTCAGTCTTCTTGTACTTAAGTCGGTATTGTGCCTTTTGTATTTAACTCCGGTGCAATTTTTGTGTTTCATCATCAATTCGAAGGTCAGAGGGATACAGTAAACCTGAAGTTAAGCATCGGAATCTATAACTAGTGTCACAGGAATGGTTTAAAACATAGACAGTAGGAAGATTCAGTCTTCTTGTACTTAAGTCGGTATTGTGCCTTTCGTATTTAATTCCGATGCAATTTCTGTGATTCATCGTCAATAAGAAGGTCAGAGGGATACAGTAAACCTGGAGTGAAGCAGCGGAATCTATAACTAGTGTCACAGAAATGCTTCAAAACATAGACAGTAAGAAGAGTCAATTCTCTTGTACTTAAGTCGGCATTGTGCCTTTTGTATTTAATTCCGATACAATTTCTGTGTTTCATCGTCAATTAGAATGTCCAAGGTATACAGTAAACTTGAAGTGAAGCATCGGAAACTATAACTCGTGTCACAGGAATGGTTCAAAACATAGACAGTAAGAAGAGTCAGACGTCTTGTACTTAAGTCGGCATTGTGCCTTTTGTATTTAATTCCGTTGGACTTTCTGTGTTTCATCGTCGATAAGAAGGTCCAAGGGATACAGCAACCCAAAGTGAAGCATCGGAATATATAACTAGTGTCGCAGGAATGGTTCAAAACATAGTCTGTAAGAAAAGTCAGTCTTCTTGTCCTTAAGTCGGCATTGGGCCTTTTGTATTTCATTCCGATGCAATTTCTGTGTTTCATCGTCAATAAGAAGGTCCAAGGGATTCAGTAAACCTGGAGTGTAGCATCGGAATCTATAACTGGTGTCACAGAGACTGGTTCAAAACATAGACAATAAGAACAGTCGGTCTTCATGTACTTAAGTCGGCATTGTGCCTTTTGTATTTAATTCCGATGCAATTTCTGTGTTTCTTCGTCAATACGAAGGTCCAAGGGATACAGTAAACCTGAAGTGAAGCATCGGAATCTATAACTAGTGTCACAGGAATGGTTCAAAGCATAATCAGTATGATGAGTCAGTCTTCTTGTACTGAAGTCGGCATTGTGCCTTTTCTAGTTCATTCCGATGCAATTTCTGTGTTTTATCGTCAATAAGAAGGTCCAAGGGATACAGTGAACCTGGAGTGAAGCATCGGAATCTATAACTAGTGTCAATGGAATGGTTCAAAACATAGACAGTAAGAAGAGTCAGTCTTCTTGTACTTAAGTCGGCATTGTGCCTTTTTTATTTAATTTCGATGCAATTTCTGAGTTTCATCGTAAATAAGAAGGTCAGAGGGATACAGTAAACCAGAATTGAAGCATCGGAATGTATATCTAGTGTCACAGGAATGGTTCAAAACATTGTCAGTAAGAAGAGTCAGTCTTCTTGTCCTTAAGTCGGCATTGTGCCTTTTGTATTTAATTCCAAAGCAATTTCAGTGTTTCATCGTCAATAAGAAGGACCAAGGTATATAGTAAACATGGAGTGAAGCATCGGAATCTATAACTAGTGTCACAGGAATGGTTCAAAGCATAGAAAGTAAGAAGAGTCAGTCTTCTTGTACTTAAGTCGGTATTGTGCCTTTTATATTTAATTCCCATGCAATTTCTGTGTTTCTTCGTCAATAGGGCCAGAGGGATACTTTAAACCAGAAGTGAAGCATCGGAATCTATAACTAGTGCCACAGGAATTGTTCAAAACATAGACAGTAGGAGGAATCAGTCTTCTTGTACTTATGTCGGCATTTTGCCTTTTGTATTTAATTCTGATGCAATATCGTTGTGTCATCGGCAATAAGAAGATCCAAGGGATACAGTAAACCTGGAGTGAAGCATCAGAATCTGTAACTAGTGTCAATGGATTGGTTCAAAACATAGACAGTAAGAAGGGTCAGTCTTCTTGTATTTCAGTCGCCATTGTGCCTTTTGTATTTAATTCCGGTGCAATTTTTGTGTTTCATCATCAATTCGAAGGTCAGAGGGATACAGTAAACCTGAAGTGAAGCTTCGGAATCTATAACTAGTGCCACAGGAATGGTTCAACACATAGTCAGTAAGAAGAGTCAGTGTTCTCGTCCATAATTCGGCATTGTGCCTTTCGTATTTAATTCCGATGCAATTTCTGTGTTTCATCGTCAATAAGAAGCTGCAAGAGATACAGTAATCTAAAGTGAAGCATCGGAATATATAACTAGTGTCACAGGAATGGTTCAAAACATAGTCTGTAAGAAGAGACAGTCTTCTTGTCCTTAAGCCGGCATTGTGCCTTTCGTATTTAATTCCGATGCAATTTCTGTGTTTCATCGTCAATAAGAGGGTCCAAGGGATACAGTAAACCTGGAGTGTAGCATCGGAATCTTTAACTAGTGTCACAGAGACTGGTTCAAAACATAGACAGTAAGAAGAGTCGGTCTTCATGTACTTAAGTCGGCATTGTGCCTTTTGTATTTAATTCCCATGCAATTTCTGTGTTTCTTCGTCAATAAGGTCAGAGGGATACAGTAAACCAGAAGTGAAGCATCGGAATTTATAATAAGTGTCACAGGAATGGTTCAAAACGTAGTCAGTAAGAAGAGTCAGTCTTCTTGTCCATAAGTCGGCATTGTGCCTTTTCTATTTAATTCCAATGCAATATCTGTGTTTCATCGCCAATAAGAAGGTCCAAGGGATACAGTAGACCTGGAGTGGAGCATCGGAATCTATAACTAGTGTCACAGGAATGGTTCAAAGCATAGTCAGTAAGAAGAGTCAGTCTTCTTGTACTTATGTCGGCATTTTGCCTTTTGTATTTAATTCTGATGCAATTTCAGTGTGTCATCGTCAATAAGAAGGTCCAAGGGATACAGTAAACCTGGATTAAAGCATCGGAATCTGTAACTAGTGTCAATGGAATGGTTCAAACATAGTCAGTAAGAAGGGTCAGTCTTCTTGTACATAAGTCGGCATTGTAACTTTTGTATTTAATTCCGGTGCAATTTCTGTGTTTCATCGTCAATACGAAGGTCAGACGGATACAGTAACTCTGAAGTGAAGCATCGGAATCTATAACTAGTGTCACAGGAATGGTTCAAAACATAGTCAGTAAGAAGAGTCAGTCTTCTTGTCCATAAGTCTTCACTGTGCCTTTTGTATTTAATTCCAATGCAATTTCTGTGTTTCATCGTCAATAAGAAGGTCCAAGGGATACAGTAAACCTGGACTGAAGCATCGGAATCTGTAACTAGTGTCACAGGAATGGTTCAAAACATAGACAGCAAGAAGATACAATCTTCTTGTACTTTAGTCGGCATTGTGCCATTTGTATTTAATTCCGATGCAATTTCTGTGTTTCATAGACAATAAGAAGGACTGAATGTATACAGTAAACCTGAAGTGAAGCATCGGAATCTATAACTAGTGTCACAGGAATGGTTCAAAACATAGTCAGTAATAAGAGTCAGTCTTTTTGTACTTAAGTCGGCATTGTGCCATTTGTATTTATTTCCGATGCAATTTCTGTGTTTCTTGGACAATTAGAAGGACCCAAGGGATACAGTAAACCTGAAGTGAAGCATCGGAAGCTATAACTAGTGTCACAGGAATGGTTTAAATCATAGACAGTAGGAAGATTCAGTCTTCTTGTACTTAAGTCGGCATTGTGCCTTTCGTATTTAATTCCGATGCAATTTCTGTGTTTCATCGTCAATAAGAAGGTCCAAGGGATACAGTAATCTAAAGTGAAGCTTCGGAATATATAACTAGTGTCACAGGAATGGTTCAAAACATAGTCAGTAATAAGAGTCAGTCTTTTTGTACTTAAGTCGGCATTGTGCCTTTTGTATTTATTTCCGATGCAATTTCTGTGTTTCATCGACAATAAGAAGGACCGAAGGGATACAGTAAACCTGAAGTGAAGCATCGGAAGCTATATCTAGTGTCACAGGAATGGTTTAAATCATAGACAGTAGGAAGATTCAGTCTTCTTGTACTTAAGTCGGTATTGTGCCTTTCGTATTTAAGTCCGATGCAATTTCTGTGTTTCATCGTCAATACGAAGGTCAGAGGGATACAGTAAACCTGGAGTGAAGCATCGGAATCTATAACTAGTGTCACAGGAATGCTTCAAAACATAGACAGTAAGAAGAGTCAGTTTTCTTGTACTTAAGTCAGCATTGTGCCTTTTGTATTTAATTCCGATACAATTTCTGTGTTTCATCGTCAATTAGAAGGTCCAAGGGATACAGTACACTTGAAGTGAAGAATCGGAATCCATAACTAGTGTCACAGGAATGGTTCAAAACATTGTCAGTAAGAAGAGTCAGTCTTCTTGTACTTAAGTCGGCTTTGTGCCTTTTCTATTTAATTCCGATGCAATTTCTGTGTTTCATCGCAATAAGAAGGTCCAAGGGATACAGTAAACCTGGAGTAAAGCATCGGAATCTATAACTAGTGTCAATGGAATGGTTCAAAGCATAGACAGTAAGAAGAGTCAGTCTTCTTGTACTTAAGTCGGTATTGTGCCTTTTGTATTTAATTCCCATGCAATTTCTGTGTTTCTTCGTCCATAAGGACAGAGGGATACAGTAAACCAGAAGTGAAACATCGGAATCTATAACTAATGTCACAGGAATGGTCGAAAACATAGGCAGTAGGAAGAGTCAGTCTTCTTGTACTAATGTCGGCATTTTGCCTTTTGTATTTAATTCTGGTGCAATATCAGTGTGTCATCGGCAATAAGAAGGTCCAAGGGATACAGTAAACCTGGAGTGAAGCATCAGAATCTGTAACTAGTGTCAATGGAATGGTTCAAAACATAGACAGTAAGAAGGGTCAGTCTTCTTGTACTTAAGTCGGCATTGTGCTTTTGTATTTAATTCCAATGCAATTTCTGCATTTCATCGTCAATAAGAAGGTCCAAGGGATACAGTAAACCTGGAGTGAAGCATCGGAATCTATAACTACTGTCACAGGAATGGTTCAAACCATAGAAAGTAAGAATTTACAGTCTTCTTGTACTTAAGTCGGCATTGTGTCTTTTGTATTTAATTCCGATGCAATTTCTGTGTTTCATCGTCAATACGAAGATCAGAGGGATACAGTAAACCTGAAGTGAAGCATCGGAATCTATAACTAGTGTCAGAGGAATGGTTCAAAACATAGAAAGTAAGAAGAGTCAGTCTTCTTGTACTTAAGTCGGTATTGTGCCTTTTATACTTAATTCCCATGCAATTTCTGTGTTTCTTCGTCAATAAGGTCAGAGGGATACAGTAAACCAGAAGTGAGGCATCGGAATCTATAACTAGTGCCACAGGAATGGTTCAAAACATAGACAGTAGGAAGAGTCAGTCTTCTTGTACTTATGTCGGCATTTTGCCTTTTGTATTTAATTCTGATGCAATATCGTTGTGTCATCGGCAATAAGAAGGTCTACGGGATACAGTAAACCTGGAGTGAAACATCAGAATCTGTAACCAGTGTCAATGGAATGGTTCAAAACATAGACAGTAAGAAGGGTCAGTCTTCTTGTACTTAAGTCGGTATTGTGCCTTTTGTATTTAACTCCGGTGCAATTTTTGTGTTTCATCATCAATTCGAAGGTCAGAGGGATACAGTAAACCTGAAGTTAAGCATCGGAATCTATAACTAGTGTCACAGGAATGGTTTAAAACATAGACAGTAGGAAGATTCAGTCTTCTTGTACTTAAGTCGGTATTGTGCCTTTCGTATTTAATTCCGATGCAATTTCTGTGATTCATCGTCAATAAGAAGGTCAGAGGGATACAGTAAACCTGGAGTGAAGCAGCGGAATCTATAACTAGTGTCACAGAAATGCTTCAAAACATAGACAGTAAGAAGAGTCAATTCTCTTGTACTTAAGTCGGCATTGTGCCTTTTGTATTTAATTCCGATACAATTTCTGTGTTTCATCGTCAATTAGAAGGTCCAAGGTATACAGTAAACTTGAAGTGAAGCATCGGAAACTATAACTCGTGTCACAGGAATGGTTCAAATCATAGACAGTAAGAAGAGTCAGACGTCTTGTACTTAAGTCGGCATTGTGCCTTTTGTATTTAATTCCGTTGGACTTTCTGTGTTTCATCGTCGATAAGAAGGTCCAAGGGATACAGCAACCCAAAGTGAAGCATCGGAATATATAACTAGTGTCGCAGGAATGGTTCAAAACATAGTCTGTAAGAAAAGTCAGTCTTCTTGTCCTTAAGTCGGCATTGGGCCTTTTGTAATTCATTCCGATGCAATTTCTGTGTTTCATCGTCAATAAGAAGGTCCAAGGGATTCAGTAAACCTGGAGTGTAGCATCGGAATCTATAACTGGTGTCACAGAGACTGGTTCAAAACATAGACAATAAGAACAGTCGGTCTTCATGTACTTAAGTCGGCATTGTGCTTTTGTATTTAATTCCGATGCAATTTCTGTGTTTCTTCGTCAATAAGGTCAGAGGGATACAGTAAACCAGAAGTGAAGCATCGGAATTTATAATAAGTGTCACAGGAATGGTTCAAAACGTAGTCAGTAAGAAGAGTCAGTCTTCTTGTCCATAAGTCGGCATTGTGCCTTTTCTATTTAATTCCAATGCAATATCTGTGTTTCATCGCCAATAAGAAGGTCCAAGGGATACAGTAGACCTGGAGTGGAGCATCGGAATCTATAACTAGTGTCACAGGAATGGTTCAAAGCATAGTCAGTAAGAAGAGTCAGTCTTCTTGTACTTATGTCGGCATTTTGCCTTTTGTATTTAATTCTGATGCAATTTCAGTGTGTCATCGTCAATAAGAAGGTCCAAGGGATACAGTAAACCTGGATTAAAGCATCGGAATCTGTAACTAGTGTCAATGGAATGGTTCAAACATAGTCAGTAAGAAGGGTCAGTCTTCTTGTACATAAGTCGGCATTGTAACTTTTGTATTTAATTCCGGTGCAATTTCTGTGTTTCATCGTCAATACGAAGGTCAGACGGATACAGTAACTCTGAAGTGAAGCATCGGAATCTATAACTAGTGTCACAGGAATGGTTCAAAACATAGTCAGTAAGAAGAGTCAGTCTTCTTGTCCATAAGTCTTCACTGTGCCTTTTGTATTTAATTCCAATGCAATTTCTGTGTTTCATCGTCAATAAGAAGGTCCAAGGGATACAGTAAACCTGGACTGAAGCATCGGAATCTGTAACTAGTGTCACAGGAATGGTTTAAATCATAGACAGTAGGAAGATTCAGTCTTCTTGTACTTAAGTCGGCATTGTGCCTTTCGTATTTAATTCCGATGCAATTTCTGTGTTTCATCGTCAATAAGAAGGTCCAAGGGATACAGTAATCTAAAGTGAAGCTTCGGAATATATAACTAGTGTCACAGGAATGGTTCAAAACATAGTCAGTAATAAGAGTCAGTCTTTTTGTACTTAAGTCGGCATTGTGCCTTTTGTATTTATTTCCGATGCAATTTCTGTGTTTCATCGACAATAAGAAGGACCGAAGGGATACAGTAAACCTGAAGTGAAGCATCGGAAGCTATATCTAGTGTCACAGGAATGGTTTAAATCATAGACAGTAGGAAGATTCAGTCTTCTTGTACTTAAGTCGGTATTGTGCCTTTCGTATTTAAGTCCGATGCAATTTCTGTGTTTCATCGTCAATACGAAGGTCAGAGGGATACAGTAAACCTGGAGTGAAGCATCGGAATCTATAACTAGTGTCACAGGAATGCTTCAAAACATAGACAGTAAGAAGAGTCAGTTTTCTTGTACTTAAGTCAGCATTGTGCCTTTTGTATTTAATTCCGATACAATTTCTGTGTTTCATCGTCAATTAGAAGGTCCAAGGGATACAGTACACTTGAAGTGAAGAATCGGAATCCATAACTAGTGTCACAGGAATGGTTCAAATCATTGTCAGTAAGAAGAGTCAGTCTTCTTGTACTTAAGTCGGCTTTGTGCCTTTTCTATTTAATTCCGATGCAATTTCTGTGTTTCATCGCAATAAGAAGGTCCAAGGGATACAGTAAACCTGGAGTAAAGCATCGGAATCTATAACTAGTGTCAATGGAATGGTTCAAAGCATAGACAGTAAGAAGAGTCGGTCTTCTTGTACTTAAGTCGGTATTGTGCCTTTTGTATTTAATTCCCATGCAATTTCTGTGTTTCTTCGTCCATAAGGACAGAGGGATACAGTAAACCAGAAGTGAAACATCGGAATCTATAACTAATGTCACAGGAATGGTCGAAAACATAGGCAGTAGGAAGAGTCAGTCTTCTTGTACTAATGTCGGCATTTTGCCTTTTGTATTTAATTCTGGTGCAATATCAGTTTGTCATCGGCAATAAGAAGGTCCAAGGGATACAGTAAACCTGGAGTGAAGCATCAGAATCTGTAACTAGTGTCAATGGAATGGTTCAAAACATAGACAGTAAGAAGGGTCAGTCTTCTTGTACTTAAGTCGGCATTGTGCTTTTGTATTTAATTCCAATGCAATTTCTGCATTTCATCGTCAATAAGAAGGTCCAAGGGATACAGTAAACCTGGAGTGAAGCATCGGAATCTATAACTACTGTCACAGGAATGGTTCAAACCATAGAAAGTAAGAATTTACAGTCTTCTTGTACTTAAGTCGGCATTGTGTCTTTTGTATTTAATTCCGATGCAATTTCTGTGTTTCATCGTCAATACGAAGATCAGAGGGATACAGTAAACCTGAAGTGAAGCATCGGAATCTATAACTAGTGTCAGAGGAATGGTTCAAAACATAGAAAGTAAGAAGAGTCAGTCTTCTTGTACTTAAGTCGGTATTGTGCCTTTTATACTTAATTCCCATGCAATTTCTGTGTTTCTTCGTCAATCAGGTCAGAGGGATACAGTAAACCAGAAGTGAAGCATCGGAATCTATAACTAGTGCCACAGGAATGGTTCAAAACATAGACAGTAGGAAGAGTCAGTCTTCTTGTACTTATGTCGGCATTTTGCCTTTTGTATTTAATTCTGATGCAATATCGTTGTGTCATCGGCAATAAGAAGGTCTACGGGATACAGTAAACCTGGAGTGAAGCATCAGAATCTGTAACCAGTGTCAATGGAATGGTTCAAAACATAGACAGTAAGAAGGGTCAGTCTTCTTGTACTTAAGTCGGTATTGTGCCTTTTGTATTTAACTCCGGTGCAATTTTTGTGTTTCATCATCAATTCGAAGGTCAGAGGGATACAGTAAACCTGAAGTTAAGCATCGGAATCTATAACTAGTGTCACAGGAATGGTTTAAAACATAGACAGTAGGAAGATTCAGTCTTCTTGTACTTAAGTCGGTATTGTGCCTTTCGTATTTAATTCCGATGCAATTTCTGTGATTCATCGTCAATAAGAAGGTCAGAGGGATACAGTAAACCTGGAGTGAAGCAGCGGAATCTATAACTAGTGTCACAGAAATGCTTCAAAACATAGACAGTAAGAAGAGTCAATTCTCTTGTACTTAAGTCGGCATTGTGCCTTTTGTATTTAATTCCGATACAATTTCTGTGTTTCATCGTCAATTAGAAGGTCCAAGGTATACAGTAAACTTGAAGTGAAGCATCGGAAACTATAACTCGTGTCACAGGAATGGTTCAAATCATAGACAGTAAGAAGAGTCAGACGTCTTGTACTTAAGTCGGCATTGTGCCTTTTGTATTTAATTCCGTTGGACTTTCTGTGTTTCATCGTCGATAAGAAGGTCCAAGGGATACAGCAACCCAAAGTGAAGCATCGGAATATATAACTAGTGTCGCAGGAATGGTTCAAAACATAGTCTGTAAGAAAAGTCAGTCTTCTTGTCCTTAAGTCGGCATTGGGCCTTTTGTAATTCATTCCGATGCAATTTCTGTGTTTCATCGTCAATAAGAAGGTCCAAGGGATTCAGTAAACCTGGAGTGTAGCATCGGAATCTATAACTGGTGTCACAGAGACTGGTTCAAAACATAGACAATAAGAACAGTCGGTCTTCATGTACTTAAGTCGGCATTGTGCTTCTGTATTTAATTCCGATGCAATTTCTGTGTTTCTTCGTCAATAAGGTCAGAGGGATACAGTAAACCAGAAGTGAAGCATCGGAATTTATAATAAGTGTCACAGGAATGGTTCAAAACGTAGTCAGTAAGAAGAGTCAGTCTTCTTGTCCATAAGTCGGCATTGTGCCTTTTCTATTTGATTCCAATGCAATATCTGTGTTTCATCGCCAATAAGAAGGTCCAAGGGATACAGTAGACCTGGAGTGGAGCATCGGAATCTATAACTAGTGTCACAGGAATGGTTCAAAGCATAGTCAGTAAGAAGAGTCAGTCTTCTTGTACTTATGTCGGCATTTTGCCTTTTGTATTTAATTCTGATGCAATTTCAGTGTGTCATCGTCAATAAGAAGGTCCAAGGGATACAGTAAACCTGGATTAAAGCATCGGAATCTGTAACTAGTGTCAATGGAATGGTTCAAACATAGTCAGTAAGAAGGGTCAGTCTTCTTGTACATAAGTCGGCATTGTAACTTTTGTATTTAATTCCGGTGCAATTTCTGTGTTTCATCGTCAATACGAAGGTCAGACGGATACAGTAACTCTGAAGTGAAGCATCGGAATCTATAACTAGTGTCACAGGAATGGTTCAAAACATAGTCAGTAAGAAGAGTCAGTCTTCTTGTCCATAAGTCTTCACTGTGCCTTTTGTATTTAATTCCAATGCAATTTCTGTGTTTCATCGTCAATAAGAAGGTCCAAGGGATACAGTAAACCTGGACTGAAGCATCGGAATCTGTAACTAGTGTCACAGGAATGGTTCAAAACATAGACAGCAAGAAGATACAATCTTCTTGTACTTTAGTCGGCATTGTGCCATTTGTATTTAATTCCGATGCAATTTCTGTGTTTCATAGACAATAAGAAGGACTGAATGGATACAGTAAACCTGAAGTGAAGCATCGGAATCTATAACTAGTGTCACAGGAATGGTTCAAAACGTAGTCAGTAATAAGAGTCAGTCTTTTTGTACTTAAGTCGGCATTGTGCCATTTGTATTTATTTCCGATGCAATTTCTGTGTTTCTTGGACAATTAGAAGGACCCAAGGGATACAGTAAACCTGAAGTGAAGCATCGGAAGCTATAACTAGTGTCACAGGAATGGTTTAAATCATAGACAGTAGATAGATTCAGTCTTCTTGTACTTAAGTCGGCATTGTGCCTTTCGTATTTAATTCCGATGCAATTTCTGTGTTTCATTGTCAATAAGAAGGTCCAAGGGATACAGTAATCTAAAGTGAAGCTTCGGAATGTATAACTAGTGTCACAGGAATGGTTCAAAACATAGTCAGTAATAAGAGTCAGTCTTTTTGTACTTAAGTCGGCATTGTGCCTTTTGTATTTATTTCCGATGCAATTTCTGTGTTTCATCGACAATAAGAAGGACCGAAGGGATACAGTAAACCTGAAGTGAAGCATCGGAAGCTATATCTAGTGTCACAGGAATGGTTTAAATCATAGACAGTAGGAAGATTCAGTCTTCTTGTACTTAAGTCGGTATTGTGCCTTTCGTATTTAATTCCGTTGCAATTTCTGTGTTTCATCGTCAATACGAAGGTCAGAGGGATACAGTAAACCTGGAGTGAAGCATCGGAATCTATAACTAGTGTCACAGGAATGCTTCAAAACATAGACAGTAAGAAGAGTCAGTTTTCTTGTACTTAAGTCAGCATTGTGCCTTTTGTATTTAATTCCGATACAATTTCTGTGTTTCATCGTCAATTAGAAGGTCCAAGGGATACAGTACACTTGAAGTGAAGAATCGGAATCCATAACTAGTGTCACAGGAATGGTTCAAAACATTGTCAGTAAGAAGAGTCAGTCTTCTTGTACTTAAGTCGGCTTTGTGCCTTTTCTATTTAATTCCGATGCAATTTCTGTGTTTCATCGCAATAAGAAGGTCCAAGGGATACAGTAAACCTGGAGTAAAGCATCGGAATCTATAACTAGTGTCAATGGAATGGTTCAAAGCATAGACAGTAAGAAGAGTCAGTCTTCTTGTACTTAAGTCGGTATTGTGCCTTTTGTATTTAATTCCCATGCAATTTCTGTGTTTCTTCGTCCATAAGGACAGAGGGATACAGTAAACCAGAAGTGAAACATCGGAATCTATAACTAATGTCACAGGAATGGTTGAAAACATAGGCAGTAGGAAGAGTCAGTCTTCTTGTACTAATGTCGGCATTTTGCTTTTTGTATTTAATTCTGGTGCAATATCAGTGTGTCATCGGCAATAAGAAGGTCCAAGGGATACAGTAAACCTGGAGTGAAGCATCAGAATCTGTAACTAGTGTCAATGGAATGGTTCAAAACATAGACAGTAAGAAGGGTCAGTCTTCTTGTACTTAAGTCGGCATTGTGCTTTTGTATTTAATTCCAATGCAATTTCTGCATTTCATCGTCAATAAGAAGGTCCAAGGGATACAGTAAACCTGGAGTGAAGCATCGGAATCTATAACTACTGTCACAGGAATGGTTCAAACCATAGAAAGTAAGAATTTACAGTCTTCTTGTACTTAAGTCGGCATTGTGTCTTTTGTATTTAATTCCGATGCAATTTCTGTGTTTCATCGTCAATACGAAGATCAGAGGGATACAGTAAACCTGAAGTGAAGCATCGGAATCTATAACTAGTGTCAGAGGAATGGTTCAAAACATAGAAAGTAAGAAGAGTCAGTCTTCTTGTACTTAAGTCGGTATTGTGCCTTTTATACTTAATTCCCATGCAATTTCTGTGTTTCTTCGTCAATAAGGTCAGAGGGATACAGTAAACCAGAAGTGAAGCATCGGAATCTATAACTAGTGCCACAGGAATGCTTCAAAACATAGACAGTAGGAAGAGTCAGTCTTCTTGTACTTATGTCGGCATTTTGCCTTTTGTATTTAATTCTGATGCAATATCGTTGTGTCATCGGCAATAAGAAGGTCTACGGGATACAGTAAACCTGGAGTGAAGCATCAGAATCTGTAACCAGTGTCAATGGAATGGTTCAAAACATAGACAGTAAGAAGGGTCAGTCTTCTTGTACTTAAGTCGGTATTGTGCCTTTTGTATTTAACTCCGGTGCAATTTTTGTGTTTCATCATCAATTCGAAGGTCAGAGGGATACAGTAAACCTGAAGTTAAGCATCGGAATCTATAACTAGTGTCACAGGAATGGTTTAAAACATAGACAGTAGGAAGATTCAGTCTTCTTGTACTTAAGTCGGTATTGTGCCTTTCGTATTTAATTCCGATGCAATTTCTGTGATTCATCGTCAATAAGAAGGTCAGAGGGATACAGTAAACCTGGAGTGAAGCAGCGGAATCTATAACTAGTGTCACAGAAATGCTTCAAAACATAGACAGTAAGAAGAGTCAATTCTCTTGTACTTAAGTCGGCATTGTGCCTTTTGTATTTAATTCCGATACAATTTCTGTGTTTCATCGTCAATTAGAAGGTCCAAGGTATACAGTAAACTTGAAGTGAAGCATCGGAAACTATAACTCGTGTCACAGGAATGGTTCAAATCATAGACAGTAAGAAGAGTCAGACGTCTTGTACTTAAGTCGGCATTGTGCCTTTTGTATTTAATTCCGTTGGACTTTCTGTGTTTCATCGTCGATAAGAAGGTCCAAGGGATACAGCAACCCAAAGTGAAGCATCGGAATATATAACTAGTGTCGCAGGAATGGTTCAAAACATAGTCTGTAAGAAAAGTCAGTCTTCTTGTCCTTAAGTCGGCATTGGGCCTTTTGTAATTCATTCCGATGCAATTTCTGTGTTTCATCGTCAATAAGAAGGTCCAAGGGATTCAGTAAACCTGGAGTGTAGCATCGGAATCTATAACTGGTGTCACAGAGACTGGTTCAAAACATAGACAATAAGAACAGTCGGTCTTCATGTACTTAAGTCGGCATTGTGCTTTTGTATTTAATTCCGATGCAATTTCTGTGTTTCTTCGTCAATACGAAGGTCCAAGGGATACAGTAAACCTGAAGTGAAGCATCGGAATCTATAACTAGTGTCACAGGAATGGTTCAAAGCATAATCAGTATGATGAGTCAGTCTTCTTGTACTGAAGTCGGCATTGTGCCTTTTCTAGTTCATTCCGATGCAATTTCTGTGTTTTATCGTCAATAAGAAGGTCCAAGGGATACAGTGAACCTGGAGTGAAGCATCGGAATCTATAACTAGTGTCAATGGAATGGTTCAAAACATAGACAGTAAGAAGAGTCAGTCTTCTTGTACTTAAGTCGGCATTGTGCCTTTTTTATTTAATTTCGATGCAATTTCTGAGTTTCATCGTAAATAAGAAGGTCAGAGGGATACAGTAAACCAGAATTGAAGCATCGGAATGTATATCTAGTGTCACAGGAATGGTTCAAAGCATTGTCAGTAAGAAGAGTCAGTCTTCTTGTCCTTAAGTCGGCATTGTGCCTTTTGTATTTAATTCCAAAGCAATTTCAGTGTTTCATCGTCAATAAGAAGGACCAAGGTATATAGTAAACATGGAGTGAAGCATCGGAATCTATAACTAGTGTCACAGGAATGGTTCAAAGCATAGAAAGTAAGAAGAGTCAGTCTTCTTGTACTTAAGTCGGTATTGTGCCTTTTATATTTAATTCCCATGGAATTTCTGTGTTTCTTCGTCAATAGGGCCAGAGGGATACTTTAAACCAGAAGTGAAGCATCGGAATCTATAACTAGTGCCACAGGAATTGTTCAAAACATAGACAGTAGGAGGAATCAGTCTTCTTGTACTTATGTCGGCATTTTCCCTTTTGTATTTAATTCTGATGCAATATCGTTGTGTCATCGGCAATAAGAAGATCCAAGGGATACAGTAAACCTGGAGTGAAGCATCAGAATCTGTAACTAGTGTCAATGGAATGGTTCAAAACATAGACAGTAAGAAGGGTCAGTCTTCTTGTACTTCAGTCGCCATTGTGCCTTTTGTATTTAATTCCGGTGCAATTTTTGTGTTTCATCATCAATTCGAAGGTCAGAGGGATACAGTAAACCTGAAGTGAAGCTTCGGAATCTATAACTAGTGCCACAGGAATGGTTCAACACATAGTCAGTAAGAAGAGTCAGTGTTCTCGTCCATAATTCGGCAATGTGCTTTTCGTATTTAATTCCGATGCAATTTCTGTGTTTCATCGTCAATAAGAAGCTGCAAGAGATACAGTAATCTAAAGTGAAGCATCGGAATATATAACTAGTGTCACAGGAATGGTTCAAAACATAGTCTGTAAGAAGAGACAGTCTTCTTGTCCTTAAGCCGGCATTGTGCCTTTCGTATTTAATTCAGATGCAATTTCTGTGTTTCATCGTCAATAAGAGGGTCCAAGGGATACAGTAAACCTGGAGTGTAGCATCGGAATCTTTAACTAGTGTCACAGAGACTGGTTCAAAACATAGACAGTAAGAAGAGTCGGTCTTCATGTACTTAAGTCGGCATTGTGCCTTTTGTATTTAATTCCCATGCAATTTCTGTGTTTCTTCGTCAATAAGGTCAGAGGGATACAGTAAACCAGAAGTGAAGCATCGGAATTTATAATAAGTGTCACAGGAATGGTTCAAAACGTAGTCAGTCAGAAGAGTCAGTCTTCTTGTCCATAAGTCGGCATTGTGCCTTTTCTATTTAATTCCAATGCAATATCTGTGTTTCATCGCCAATAAGAAGGTCCAAGGGATACAGTAGACCTGGAGTGGAGCATCGGAATCTATAACTAGTGTCACAGGAATGGTTCAAAGCATAGTCAGTAAGATGTGTCAGTCTTCTTGTACTTAAGTCGGCATTGTGCCTTTTCTATTAAATTCCGATGGAACTTCTGTGTTTCATCGTCAATAAGAAGGTCCAAGGGATACAGTGAACCTGGAGTGAAGCATCGGAATCTATAACTAGTGTCAATGGAATGGTTCAAAACATAGACAGTAAGAAGAGTCAGTCTTCTTGTACTTAAGTCGGCATTGTGCCTTTTTTATTTAATTTCGATGCAATTTCTGAGTTTCATCGTAAATAAGAAGGTCAGAGGGATACAGTAAACATGAAGTGAAGCATCGGAATCTATAACTAGTGTCACAGGAATGGTTCAAAGCATTGTCAGTAAAAAGAGTCAGTCTTCTTTCCCTAAGTCGGCATTGTGCCTTTTGTATTTAATTCCGATGCAATTTCAGTGTTTCATCGTCAATAAGATGGACCAAGGTATATAGTAAACGTGGAGTCAAGCATCGGAATCTATAAGTAGTGTCACAGGAATGGTTCAAGACATAGAAAGTAGGAAGAGTCAGTCTTCTTGTACTTAAGTCGGTATTGTGCCTTTTGTATTTAATTTCCATGCAATTTCTGTGTTTCTTCGTCAATAAGGTCAGAGGGATACAGTAAACCAGAAGTGAAGCATCGGAATCTATAACTAGTGTCACAGGAATGGTTCAAAACATAGACAGTAGGAAGAGTCAGTCTTCTTGTACTTATGTCGGCATTTTGCCTTTTGTATTTAATTCTGATGCAATTTCAGTGTGTCATCGTCAATAAGAAGGTCCAAGGGATACAGTAAACCTGGATTAAAGCATCGGAATCTGTAACTAGTCTCAATGGAATGGTTCAAACATAGTCAGTAAGAAGGGTCAGTCTTCTTGTACATAAGTCGGCATTGTAACTTTTGTATTTAATTCCGGTGCAATTTCTGTGTTTCATCGTCAATACGAAGGTCAGACGAATACAGTAACTCTGAAGTGAAGCATCGGAATCTATAACTAGTGTCACAGGAATGGTTCAAAACATAGTCAGTAAGAAGAGTCAGTCTTCTTGTCCATAAGTCTTCACTGTGCCTTTTGTATTTAATTCCAATGCAATTTCTGTGTTTCATCGTCAATAAGAAGGTCCAAGGGATACAGTAAACCTGGACTGAAGCATCGGAATCTGTAACTAGTGTCACAGGAATGGTTCAAAACATAGACAGCAAGAAGATACAATCTTCTTGTACTTTAGTCGGCATTGTGCCATTTGTATTTAATTCCGATGCAATTTCTGTGTTTCATAGACAATAAGAAGGACTGAATGGATACAGTAACTCTGAAGTGAAGCATCGGAATCTATAACTAGTGTCACAGGAATGGTTCAAAACATAGACAGTAAGAAGGGTCAGTCTTCTTGTACTTAAGTCGGTATTGTGCCTTTTGTATTTAACTCCGGTGCAATTTTTGTGTTTCATCATCAATTCGAAGGTCAGAGGGATACAGTAAACCTGAAGTTAAGCATCGGAATCTATAACTAGTGTCACAGGAATGGTTTAAAACATAGACAGTAGGAAGATTCAGTCTTCTTGTACTTAAGTCGGTATTGTGCCTTTCGTATTTAATTCCGATGCAATTTCTGTGATTCATCGTCAATAAGAAGGTCAGAGGGATACAGTAAACCTGGAGTGAAGCAGCGGAATCTATAACTAGTGTCACAGAAATGCTTCAAAACATAGACAGTAAGAAGAGTCAATTCTCTTGTACTTAAGTCGGCATTGTGCCTTTTGTATTTAATTCCGATACAATTTCTGTGTTTCATCGTCAATTAGAATGTCCAAGGTATACAGTAAACTTGAAGTGAAGCATCGGAAACTATAACTCGTGTCACAGGAATGGTTCAAAACATAGACAGTAAGAAGAGTCAGACGTCTTGTACTTAAGTCGGCATTGTGCCTTTTGTATTTAATTCCGTTGGACTTTCTGTGTTTCATCGTCGATAAGAAGGTCCAAGGGATACAGCAACCCAAAGTGAAGCATCGGAATATATAACTAGTGTCGCAGGAATGGTTCAAAACATAGTCTGTAAGAAAAGTCAGTCTTCTTGTCCTTAAGTCGGCATTGGGCCTTTTGTATTTCATTCCGATGCAATTTCTGTGTTTCATCGTCAATAAGAAGGTCCAAGGGATTCAGTAAACCTGGAGTGTAGCATCGGAATCTATAACTGGTGTCACAGAGACTGGTTCAAAACATAGACAATAAGAACAGTCGGTCTTCATGTACTTAAGTCGGCATTGTGCCTTTTGTATTTAATTCCGATGCAATTTCTGTGTTTCTTCGTCAATACGAAGGTCCAAGGGATACAGTAAACCTGAAGTGAAGCATCGGAATCTATAACTAGTGTCACAGGAATGGTTCAAAGCATAATCAGTATGATGAGTCAGTCTTCTTGTACTGAAGTCGGCATTGTGCCTTTTCTAGTTCATTCCGATGCAATTTCTGTGTTTTATCGTCAATAAGAAGGTCCAAGGGATACAGTGAACCTGGAGTGAAGCATCGGAATCTATAACTAGTGTCAATGGAATGGTTCAAAACATAGACAGTAAGAAGAGTCAGTCTTCTTGTACTTAAGTCGGTATTGTGCCTTTTTTATTTAATTTCGATGCAATTTCTGAGTTTCATCGTAAATAAGAAGGTCAGAGGGATACAGTAAACCAGAATTGAAGCATCGGAATGTATATCTAGTGTCACAGGAATGGTTCAAAACATTGTCAGTAAGAAGAGTCAGTCTTCTTGTCCTTAAGTCGGCATTGTGCCTTTTGTATTTAATTCCAAAGCAATTTCAGTGTTTCATCGTCAATGAGAAGGACCAAGGTATATAGTAAACATGGAGTGAAGCATCGGAATCTATAACTAGTGTCACAGGAATGGTTCAACACATAGTCAGTAAGAAGAGTCAGTGTTCTCGTCCATAATTCGGCATTGTGCCTTTCGTATTTAATTCCGATGCAATTTCTGTGTTTCATCGTCAATAAGAAGCTGCAAGAGATACAGTAATCTAAAGTGAAGCATCGGAATATATAACTAGTGTCACAGGAATGGTTCAAAACATAGTCTGTAAGAAGAGACAGTCTTCTTGTCCTTAAGCCGGCATTGTGCCTTTCGTATTTAATTCCGATGCAATTTCTGTGTTTCATCGTCAATAAGAGGGTCCAAGGGATACAGTAAACCTGGAGTGTAGCATCGGAATCTTTAACTAGTGTCACAGAGACTGGTTCAAAACATAGACAGTAAGAAGAGTCGGTCTTCATGTACTTAAGTCGGCATTGTGCCTTTTGTATTTAATTCCCATGCAATTTCTGTGTTTCTTCGTCAATAAGGTCAGAGGGATACAGTAAACCAGAAGTGAAGCATCGGAATTTATAATAAGTGTCACAGGAATGGTTCAAAACGTAGTCAGTCAGAAGAGTCAGTCTTCTTGTCCATAAGTCGGCATTGTGCCTTTTCTATTTAATTCCAATGCAATATCTGTGTTTCATCGCCAATAAGAAGGTCCAAGGGATACAGTAGACCTGGAGTGGAGCATCGGAATCTATAACTAGTGTCACAGGAATGGTTCAAAGCATAGTCAGTAAGATGTGTCAGTCTTCTTGTACTTAAGTCGGCATTGTGCCTTTTCTATTAAATTCCGATGGAACTTCTGTGTTTCATCGTCAATAAGAAGGTCCAAGGGATACAGTGAACCTGGAGTGAAGCATCGGAATCTATAACTAGTGTCAATGGAATGGTTCAAAACATAGACAGTAAGAAGAGTCAGTCTTCTTGTACTTAAGTCGGCATTGTGCCTTTTTTATTTAATTTCGATGCAATTTCTGAGTTTCATCGTAAATAAGAAGGTCAGAGGGATACAGTAAACATGAAGTGAAGCATCGGAATCTATAACTAGTGTCACAGGAATGGTTCAAAGCATTGTCAGTAAAAAGAGTCAGTCTTCTTTCCCTAAGTCGGCATTGTGCCTTTTGTATTTAATTCCGATGCAATTTCAGTGTTTCATCGTCAATAAGATGGACCAAGGTATATAGTAAACGTGGAGTCAAGCATCGGAATCTATAAGTAGTGTCACAGGAATGGTTCAAGACATAGAAAGTAGGAAGAGTCAGTCTACTTGTACTTAAGTCGGTATTGTGCCTTTTGTATTTAATTTCCATGCAATTTCTGTGTTTCTTCGTCAATAAGGTCAGAGGGATACAGTAAACCAGAAGTGAAGCATCGGAATCTATAACTAGTGTCACAGGAATGGTTCAAAACATAGACAGTAGGAAGAGTCAGTCTTCTTGTACTTATGTCGGCATTTTGCCTTTTGTATTTAATTCTGATGCAATTTCAGTGTGTCATCGTCAATAAGAAGGTCCAAGGGATACAGTAAACCTGGATTAAAGCATCGGAATCTGTAACTAGTGTCAATGGAATGGTTCAAACATAGTCAGTAAGAAGGGTCAGTCTTCTTGTACATAAGTCGGCATTGTAACTTTTGTATTTAATTCCGGTGCAATTACTGTGTTTCATCGTCAATACGAAGGTCAGACGGATACAGTAACTCTGAAGTGAAGCATCGGAATCTATAACTAGTGTCACAGGAATGGTTCAAAACATAGTCAGTAAGAAGAGTCAGTCTTCTTGTCCATAAGTCTTCACTGTGCCTTTTGTATTTAATTCCAATGCAATTTCTGTGTTTCATCGTCAATAAGAAGGTCCAAGGGATACAGTAAACCTGGACTGAAGCATCGGAATCTGTAACTAGTGTCACAGGAATGGTTCAAAACATAGACAGCAAGAAGATACAATCTTCTTGTACTTTAGTCGGCATTGTGCCATTTGTATTTAATTCCGATGCAATTTCTGTGTTTCATAGACAATAAGAAGGACTGAATGGATACAGTAACTCTGAAGTGAAGCATCGGAATCTATAACTAGTGTCACAGGAATGGTTCAAAACATAGGCAGTAAGAAGGGTCAGTCTTCTTGTACTTAAGTCGGTATTGTGCCTTTTGTATTTAACTCCGGTGCAATTTTTGTGTTTCATCATCAATTCGAAGGTCAGAGGGATACAGTAAACCTGAAGTTAAGCATCGGAATCTATAACTAGTGTCACAGGAATGGTTTAAAACATAGACAGTAGGAAGATTCAGTCTTCTTGTACTTAAGTCAGTATTGTGCCTTTCGTATTTAATTCCGATGCAATTTCTGTGATTCATCGTCAATAAGAAAATCAGAGGGATACAGTAAACCTGGAGTGAAGCAGCGGAATCTATAACTAGTGTCACAGAAATGCTTCAAAACATAGACAGTAAGAAGAGTCAATTCTCTTGTACTTAAGTCGGCATTGTGCCTTTTGTATTTAATTCCGATACAATTTCTGTGTTTCATCGTCAATTAGAATGTCCAAGGTATACAGTAAACTTGAAGTGAAGCATCGGAAACTATAACTCGTGTCACAGGAATGGTTCAAAACATAGACAGTAAGAAGAGTCAGACGTCTTGTACTTAAGTCGGCATTGTGCCTTTTGTATTTAATTCCGTTGGACTTTCTGTGTTTCATCGTCGATAAGAAGGTCCAAGGGATACAGCAACCCAAAGTGAAGCATCGGAATATATAACTAGTGTCGCAGGAATGGTTCAAAACATAGTCTGTAAGAAAAGTCAGTCTTCTTGTCCTTAAGTCGGCATTGGGCCTTTTGTATTTCATTCCGATGCAATTTCTGTGTTTCATCGTCAATAAGAAGGTCCAAGGGATACAGTAATCTAAAGTGAAGCTTCGGAATATATAACTAGTGTCACAGGAATGGTTCAAAACATAGTCAGTAAGAAGAGTCAGTCTTCTTGTACTTAAGTCGGCATTGTGCCTTTTTTATTTAATTTCGATGCAATTTCTGAGTTTCATCGTAAATAAGAAGGTCAGAGGGATACAGTAAACCAGAATTGAAGCATCGGAATGTATATCTAGTGTCACAGGAATGGTTCAAAACATTGTCAGTAAGAAGAGTCAGTCTTCTTGTCCTTAAGTCGGCATTGTGCCTTTTGTATTTAATTCCAAAGCAATTTCAGTGTTTCATCGTCAATAAGAAGGACCAAGGTATATAGTAAACATGGAGTGAAGCATCGGAATCTATAACTAGTGTCACAGGAATGGTTCAAAGCATAGAAAGTAAGAAGAGTCAGTCTTCTTGTACTTAAGTCGGTATTGTGCCTTTTATATTTAATTCCCATGCAATTTCTGTGTTTCTTCGTCAATAGGGCCAGAGGGATACCTTAAACCAGAAGTGAAGCATCGGAATCTATAACTAGTGCCACAGGAATTGTTCAAAACATAGACAGTAGGAGGAATCAGTCTTCTTGTACTTATGTCGGCATTTTGCCTTTTGTATTTAATTCTGATGCAATATCGTTGTGTCATCGGCAATAAGAAGATCCAAGGGATACAGTAAACCTGGAGTGAAGCATCAGAATCTGTAACTAGTGTCAATGGAATGGTTCAAAACATAGACAGTAAGAAGGGTCAGTCTTCTTGTACTTCAGTCGCCATTGTGCCTTCTGTATTTAATTCCGGTGCAATTTTTGTGTTTCATCATCAATTCGAAGGTCAGAGGGATACAGTAAACCTGAAGTGAAGCTTCGGAATCTATAACTAGTGCCACAGGAATGGTTCAACACATAGTCAGTAAGAAGAGTCAGTGTTCTCGTCCATAATTCGGCATTGTGCCTTTCGTATTTAATTCCGATGCAATTTCTGTGTTTCATCGTCAATAAGAAGCTGCAAGAGATACAGTAATCTAAAGTGAAGCATCGGAATATATAACTAGTGTCACAGGAATGGTTCAAAACATAGTCTGTAAGAAGAGACAGTCTTCTTGTCCTTAAGCCGGCATTGTGCCTTTCGTATTTAATTCCGATGCAATTTCTGTGTTTCATCGTCAATAAGAGGGTCCAAGGGATACAGTAAACCTGGAGTGTAGCATCGGAATCTTTAACTAGTGTCACAGAGACTGGTTCAAAACATAGACAGTAAGAAGAGTCGGTCTTCATGTACTTAAGTCGGCATTGTGCCTTTTGTATTTAATTCCCATGCAATTTCTGTGTTTCTTCGTCAATAAGGCCAGAGGGATACAGTAAACCAGAAGTGAAGCATCGGAATTTATAATAAGTGTCACAGGAATGGTTCAAAACGTAGTCAGTAAGAAGAGTCAGTCTTCTTGTCCATAAGTCGGCATTGTGCCTTTTCTATTTAATTCCAATGCAATATCTGTGTTTCATCGCCAATAAGAAGGTCCAAGGGATACAGTAGACCTGGAGTGGAGCATCGGAATCTATAACTAGTGTCACAGGAATGGTTCAAAGCATAGTCAGTAAGAAGAGTCAGTCTTCTTGTACTTAAGTCGGCATTGTGCCTTTTCTATTAAATTCCGATGGAACTTCTGTGTTTCATCGTCAATAAGAAGGTCCAAGGGATACAGTGAACCTGGAGTGAAGCATCGGAATCTATAACTAGTGTCAATGGAATGGTTCAAAACATAGACAGTAAGAAGAGTCAGTCTTCTTGTACTTAAGTCGGCATTGTGCCTTTTTTTTATTTAATTTCGATGCAATTTCTGAGTTTCATCGTAAATAAGAAGGTCAGAGGGATACAGTAAACATGAAGTGAAGCATCGGAATCTATAACTAGTGTCACAGGAATGGTTCAAAGCATTGTCAGTAAAAAGAGTCAGTCTTCTTTCCCTAAGTCGGCATTGTGCCTTTTGTATTTAATTCCGATGCAATTTCAGTGTTTCATCGTCAATAAGATGGACCAAGGTATATAGTAAACGTGGAGTCAAGCATCGGAATCTATAAGTAGTGTCACAGGAATGGTTCAAGACATAGAAAGTAGGAAGAGTCAGTCTTCTTGTACTTAAGTCGGTATTGTGCCTTTTGTATTTAATTTCCATGCAATTTCTGTGTTTCTTCGTCAATAAGGTCAGAGGGATACAGTAAACCAGAAGTGAAGCATCGGAATCTATAACTAGTGTCACAGGAATGGTTCAAAACATAGACAGTAGGAAGAGTCAGTCTTCTTGTACTTATGTCGGCATTTTGCCTTTTGTATTTAATTCTGATGCAATTTCAGTGTGTCATCGTCAATAGGAAGGTCCAAGGGATACAGTAAACCTGGATTAAAGCATCGGAATCTGTAACTAGTGTCAATGGAATGGTTCAAACATAGTCAGTAAGAAGGGTCAGTCTTCTTGTACATATGTCGGCATTGTAACTTTTGTATTTAATTCCGGTGCAATTTCTGTGTTTCATCGTCAATACGAAGGTCAGACGGATACAGTAACTCTGAAGTGAAGCATCGGAATCTATAACTAGTGTCACAGGAATGGTTCAAAACATAGTCAGTAAGAAGAGTCAGTCTTCTTGTCCATAAGTCTTCACTGTGCCTTTTGTATTTAATTCCAATGCAATTTCTGTGTTTCATCGTCAATAAGAAGGTCCAAGGGATACAGTAAACCTGGACTGAAGCATCGGAATCTGTAACTAGTGTCACAGGAATGGTTCAAAACATAGACAGCAAGAAGATACAATCTTCTTGTACTTTAGTCGGCATTGTGCCATTTGTATTTAATTCCGATGCAATTTCTGTGTTTCATAGACAATAAGAAGGACTGAATGGATACAGTAACTCTGAAGTGAAGCATCGGAATCTATAACTAGTGTCACAGGAATGGTTCAAAACATAGGCAGTAAGAAGGGTCAGTCTTCTTGTACTTAAGTCGGTATTGTGCCTTTTGTATTTAACTCCGGTGCAATTTTTGTGTTTCATCATCAATTCGAAGGTCAGAGGGATACAGTAAACCTGAAGTTAAGCATCGGAATCTATAACTAGTGTCACAGGAATGGTTTAAAACATAGACAGTAGGAAGATTCAGTCTTCTTGTACTTAAGTCAGTATTGTGCCTTTCGTATTTAATTCCGATGCAATTTCTGTGATTCATCGTCAATAAGAAAATCAGAGGGATACAGTAAACCTGGAGTGAAGCAGCGGAATCTATAACTAGTGTCACAGAAATGCTTCAAAACATAGACAGTAAGAAGAGTCAATTCTCTTGTACTTAAGTCGGCATTGTGCCTTTTGTATTTAATTCCGATACAATTTCTGTGTTTCATCGTCAATTAGAATGTCCAAGGTATACAGTAAACTTGAAGTGAAGCATCGGAAACTATAACTCGTGTCACAGGAATGGTTCAAAACATAGACAGTAAGAAGAGTCAGACGTCTTGTACTTAAGTCGGCATTGTGCCTTTTGTATTTAATTCCGTTGGACTTTCTGTGTTTCATCGTCGATAAGAAGGTCCAAGGGATACAGCAACCCAAAGTGAAGCATCGGAATATATAACTAGTGTCGCAGGAATGGTTCAAAACATAGTCTGTAAGAAAAGTCAGTCTTCTTGTCCTTAAGTCGGCATTGGGCCTTTTGTATTTCATTCCGATGCAATTTCTGTGTTTCATCGTCAATAAGAAGGTCCAAGGGATACAGTAATCTAAAGTGAAGCTTCGGAATATATAACTAGTGTCACAGGAATGGTTCAAAACATAGTCAGTAAGAAGAGTCAGTCTTCTTGTACTTAAGTCGGCATTGTGCCTTTTTTATTTAATTTCGATGCAATTTCTGAGTTTCATCGTAAATAAGAAGGTCAGAGGGATACAGTAAACCAGAATTGAAGCATCGGAATGTATATCTAGTGTCACAGGAATGGTTCAAAACATTGTCAGTAAGAAGAGTCAGTCTTCTTGTCCTTAAGTCGGCATTGTGCCTTTTGTATTTAATTCCAAAGCAATTTCAGTGTTTCATCGTCAATAAGAAGGACCAAGGTATATAGTAAACATGGAGTGAAGCATCGGAATCTATAACTAGTGTCACAGGAATGGTTCAAAGCATAGAAAGTAAGAAGAGTCAGTCTTCTTGTACTTAAGTCGGTATTGTGCCTTTTATATTTAATTCCCATGCAATTTCTGTGTTTCTTCGTCAATAGGGCCAGAGGGATACCTTAAACCAGAAGTGAAGCATCGGAATCTATAACTAGTGCCACAGGAATTGTTCAAAACATAGACAGTAGGAGGAATCAGTCTTCTTGTACTTATGTCGGCATTTTGCCTTTTGTATTTAATTCTGATGCAATATCGTTGTGTCATCGGCAATAAGAAGATCCAAGGGATACAGTAAACCTGGAGTGAAGCATCAGAATCTGTAACTAGTGTCAATGGAATGGTTCAAAACATAGACAGTAAGAAGGGTCAGTCTTCTTGTACTTCAGTCGCCATTGTGCCTTCTGTATTTAATTCCGGTGCAATTTTTGTGTTTCATCATCAATTCGAAGGTCAGAGGGATACAGTAAACCTGAAGTGAAGCTTCGGAATCTATAACTAGTGCCACAGGAATGGTTCAACACATAGTCAGTAAGAAGAGTCAGTGTTCTCGTCCATAATTCGGCATTGTGCCTTTCGTATTTAATTCCGATGCAATTTCTGTGTTTCATCGTCAATAAGAAGCTGCAAGAGATACAGTAATCTAAAGTGAAGCATCGGAATATATAACTAGTGTCACAGGAATGGTTCAAAACATAGTCTGTAAGAAGAGACAGTCTTCTTGTCCTTAAGCCGGCATTGTGCCTTTCGTATTTAATTCCGATGCAATTTCTGTGTTTCATCGTCAATAAGAGGGTCCAAGGGATACAGTAAACCTGGAGTGTAGCATCGGAATCTTTAACTAGTGTCACAGAGACTGGTTCAAAACATAGACAGTAAGAAGAGTCGGTCTTCATGTACTTAAGTCGGCATTGTGCCTTTTGTATTTAATTCCCATGCAATTTCTGTGTTTCTTCGTCAATAAGGCCAGAGGGATACAGTAAACCAGAAGTGAAGCATCGGAATTTATAATAAGTGTCACAGGAATGGTTCAAAACGTAGTCAGTAAGAAGAGTCAGTCTTCTTGTCCATAAGTCGGCATTGTGCCTTTTCTATTTAATTCCAATGCAATATCTGTGTTTCATCGCCAATAAGAAGGTCCAAGGGATACAGTAGACCTGGAGTGGAGCATCGGAATCTATAACTAGTGTCACAGGAATGGTTCAAAGCATAGTCAGTAAGAAGAGTCAGTCTTCTTGTACTTAAGTCGGCATTGTGCCTTTTCTATTAAATTCCGATGGAACTTCTGTGTTTCATCGTCAATAAGAAGGTCCAAGGGATACAGTGAACCTGGAGTGAAGCATCGGAATCTATAACTAGTGTCAATGGAATGGTTCAAAACATAGACAGTAAGAAGAGTCAGTCTTCTTGTACTTAAGTCGGCATTGTGCCTTTTTTTTATTTAATTTCGATGCAATTTCTGAGTTTCATCGTAAATAAGAAGGTCAGAGGGATACTGTAAACATGAAGTGAAGCATCGGAATCTATAACTAGTGTCACAGGAATGGTTCAAAGCATTGTCAGTAAAAAGAGTCAGTCTTCTTTCCCTAAGTCGGCATTGTGCCTTTTGTATTTAATTCCGATGCAATTTCAGTGTTTCATCGTCAATAAGATGGACCAAGGTATATAGTAAACGTGGAGTCAAGCATCGGAATCTATAAGTAGTGTCACAGGAATGGTTCAAGACATAGAAAGTAGGAAGAGTCAGTCTTCTTGTACTTAAGTCGGTATTGTGCCTTTTGTATTTAATTTCCATGCAATTTCTGTGTTTCTTCGTCAATAAGGTCAGAGGGATACAGTAAACCAGAAGTGAAGCATCGGAATCTATAACTAGTGTCACAGGAATGGTTCAAAACATAGACAGTAGGAAGAGTCAGTCTTCTTGTACTTATGTCGGCATTTTGCCTTTTGTATTTAATTCTGATGCAATTTCAGTGTGTCATCGTCAATAGGAAGGTCCAAGGGATACAGTAAACCTGGATTAAAGCATCGGAATCTGTAACTAGTGTCAATGGAATGGTTCAAACATAGTCAGTAAGAAGGGTCAGTCTTCTTGTACATATGTCGGCATTGTAACTTTTGTATTTAATTCCGGTGCAATTTCTGTGTTTCATCGTCAATACGAAGGTCAGACGGATACAGTAACTCTGAAGTGAAGCATCGGAATCTATAACTAGTGTCACAGGAATGGTTCAAAACATAGTCAGTAAGAAGAGTCAGTCTTCTTGTCCATAAGTCTTCACTGTGCCTTTTGTATTTAATTCCAATGCAATTTCTGTGTTTCATCGTCAATAAGAAGGTCCAAGGGATACAGTAAACCTGGACTGAAGCATCGGAATCTGTAACTAGTGTCACAGGAAT